>NC_086060.1:6065606-6368636 GCF_947568885.1 Cydia strobilella
CCGCTCTAGTATAAGTTACTCTATGGTATAGACAAGCTGTCGAGAACAAATTCGGACGTCCGCCATATTTTGCGTTTGACGTCCTGTCACTAAGCTAAAGAATAAGCGCAGCTAGCCAGTAGCAATGAAGTCCATGCACTTCATTGATGTGCGGAAACATTTTCTTTGAGATGCCGCCTCTAGTGTATACATATTACCTCAATGACTTTATATCTACAAAAAAATAATAAATGTTAAGTACTTAAAAAAAGTTTATTATTATTATTTGACAAATTAATTTAATTATTTAACTTCTCAACAATAACTGTCGACCATACCTACATGCCTATGTCACTACTGTCCGCGCGCCAATTCCGTGCATTCGCAGGTCGAGGAAGTGGGAGGGTGTGCGCCGCGCCCGTACGTACAAAATGACACCCCTCTGTCATGACGCCCAACATTCCTAACATTCCTCAGCCGTGCACGGAATTCGCGCGCGGACAGTAGTTACTTAACCAAAATCAACTACTCCTTTGGTGTTTTTCTCCAAGATCGATAAATTGATGGCAATTTTGAACTGTCATACTTACCTTTATAAATAGATATGTTTTAGTACCAATTTCTTACTATACTGTAGTTTTATAGACAGTAATTTTGAAAATAATTAATAACATTTCTCAATAATAATCAACAATTAAATTTTTCCAGTGGTTCCGGTATCGGTGGCTATTATGACCCCGATCCCCATGACCTGTATCTACATCTACCAAAAGCTGAAAGCTTGGTGAGTCGCCATTTTGTTTTTACACTTTGTTTTTGAGTTTTTCCCCTTATGTTAATAATGAGTTCCTTTTCCAAGTAAAACATATTTTAAACAATTTTTCAACCGACTTCTATATATTTATTATTTTCAAATTTCTTTTAGGTATATTTTTTATTGTCTGTGGACAGATTTATCATGCGAGTTCGAAAAAAGTATTTCAATGGAACGTCAGGGCTCAAATTCTATTTAAAATGAAATCAGATCAACAGTGCTCCTAAAATATTATTAATTTATCCTTTTAAGGCCCAAGGTCCTACCTATAGTACTTATTCAGTTCGATGAAATTTAAACGATATTCAATTGGAACAGGGTCGTTTTTGCTTTGTTTCGTTCAATTTTCAAACAACGCAAAATCAACTCTATTTCCTACACTATAGGTTCAAATTTCAGTGGCAAATTTTGGATTTTTCATTTGTATGGCTGGGCCTTAGGAGGATAGAGTCACAATATATTCAGGGTTTGTTTTACTATAAAATGTGTCTGGAAGTCGGTTGTATTTATTTGTTGTTGTTAATTGTTAATGAGTATTTTAAAAGTGAGGTATTTTTGTGTTATTTTATTAAAGATTTTTTATATCATAAATCATAAAAGAGACCAATGCTTTTGTTACAGTAAAATGCCGGGATTTTTTTACAAAATTGTTCACAAAACATTTTCTTTTATTTCCATATAAACATATCATCGCCACCATTGCACCATACGAAATTACGAATTTAGTATGGGAGGTATGTCAAAAGAAATTGAATATTTGTCTTCTCTAACAAAATGTGATATTCCTAAGCAAAAGATTCCTTGTTAGTTATCAATAAGGATGACTTCTGCATGTTTATGCTCTTAGCGCCTTATAGACGATTTAATGGTATCTTTTACTTAAGAGTGTCACAGATTGGGAACTGGTGTCGATCATATTCTTCATTTTTTAACTCGCTTCTCACTTCTGCACTACGCTTTCACTAAGATAATTGCAGGCTGTCAATATAAACTATTATCAATTTTTATTGATAGTCTGGAGCTGTCTTTAACATCCTTTTAATATTTTTGCACACTGATTATCTGTCCTTGCTTTTGTGTGTGAGCTGAAATGTTCTTTATTATTTCTTCCTTAAGGTTTTTTTCACTTTTAGTGGTAGTTAATTTTTTTTCTGCACGAACTACAACGCTTGAAACGCATGTTTACTTTTTTTTTGTTATATCTTACATTTTTTTAAACCTGTTTTATCCAAAATTATGTAATACAATATAGATGATATCACTTCAATGATATATCAGAACAAGTTAAACCACTGATTAAACTATTATCTTATGGCTGCATGTTCCAAAAAATGTAATGCCAATGTAAAATTAAATATATTAATAACGGGTCACTCACGTGTTTTAAGTCGAAAACGCTCGACATGTTTCACTCCGTACCGTCGTCGTCGAGGAGCGTCATCAGGAGCTTGCGTCCGACGGTGACGGAGCGGCGGCTGAGTCTGCGCCGGTCCGTCACCGTCGACGCAAGCTCCTGATGACGCTCCTCGGTACGCAGTGAAACATGTCGAGCGTTTTCGACTTAAAACACGTGAGTGACCCGTTATTAATATATTTAATATGTCTATGTCTCACGGAAGTTTTGTCAATGTAAAATTACCTCTATAGACAAAATGTATATTGGACGACTGGATAGCGGGTTATTTAGCAAAGAGAACTTCCCAACAAGAGCGAAAATCGAAAAAAAAGTATATTCGAAATTCGACGGACGACTAAATAACGTTAAAATAACGTTTAGCGCGACTTGCACTGTCCCACTAACCAGTTAAACCGTTAACCCAGTGTCAAATTGTACTGGCAACCATGGTAACTCCCGCTATAACCGGGTTAGTGAATGGTGCTAAGTGGTCCTTATAGTGAGCAATTCGTACTTTTAACTTCTGTCCGTACGCAGGCGTTGTAGTGCCTTACGGACTACGTTCCGATGCGTTTCACCTATTTGCAGCAAGGCAGAAGCCTAAGGGAGGAACTCTCGATTGAACAGCTAAAGTAGTTTACTATGCGCTAGTGGAGTCCAGGCTAAGGTACAGCATCGAACTTTGGGTAAACAGCTTCGAATACAATATAAATAGAGCCATGGTAGTACAAAAAAGCGCAATTCGAACAATAATGCGCATACCACAATAGGCATCTTGCCATGATCTACTAAATAACTACTAAATACTAACTGCAGTTTATTGTTTCAGCTATGTCAACAGAAACCAACATAAAAAAATCGTTGAACACGACGCAACCCCCAGCAGTGAGGCGCCTCAGCCAGTCAACGGTATCTCAACCATTGATGTCGAAAAATAAGGATGTGCCCGTCTAAAACCAGGTCTCGCACTTTACCACATTTGTAAAACGATAAACTGAACGGCTGATACGATGTTTGTACATACAAAATTGGCCTTCGAGCAACGCCGGATTCCCACATGTTGGAAGGGAGGAGCCCAAGCGATATCTTACCGTACAAATCATTCTACCATTTTTTGCGAGGGGGAAACGTGCACACAGTCGCACTTCTCACTCACTACATACAAAATCCAATCTGTAATGGCGACAGAAAATGACACACGTCAAAGACAAATCTTGCACACCTCGATCTCTTTTTGTGTACGGACGAGTCACAACACGCATAGCCATAGGTACAGTTGTACCTATGCTTCGGCAGAGGGGAAATAGTATGAGTGCCGTCTCCCTTTCCGGTGTTGCTCGAAGGGGTTAGCACATTGTTACTGGTAACTTGAGACTCCGGTGCCGTTAAGATGGAACAGTCTTTTGCTAGATGGCGCTAGGCGCCACCCCGAGGCGTCGTTACATGAAAGAAGTAATTGGGAATCGTTGATTAAGGCCGTAGATATACCTTATCCTATTGTAAGTACCAAATTTCAGAGCAATCTAGCTAGTTTTTTTTTTAAATCAGAGCGTTAGTTACGTTTGTATGGAGAACCGAGCTTGCCGGGGACTCTAAAGGCCTATTGTTGCAATGCTTATGGCTGTATAAGTGACCGCTCCTTAAGAATGATACTCGTACCGGGAAAAATGCACAAATGTTACAAAACTTACTAAAAAGTAGCGAGAAATCTGCATTGTAATATTGCAGATTTTATTGATAAGTTAAATAAACATATCAGCACAATATGACTGTATTTTAATAGAATTTAAAACGACCAATCACGTAATTGCGTCCATTCATTCATTCAAAGTTCACATCATTCGTTCAGTTTATCGTTACGCTGGCAGATCTCGACGTGGTGAAGTGTAGCCAGTTAAAATTCAATGTTGCCAGCCTGGAAAGGTGACAAGTATTTTTGAGATCTGGTTCTGCAGTGTAAAAAAAAATTATGTAAACTAATATTTTTTGAGGATTGCAGTTTAAATTTTCGGCGCATATTTTGGTGCTCAATTTTTGTGAAAAATGTTTTAACTTTTTTAGCGTTACTTAACGCCGTGATAACTTTGTTTAGCACAAGGCCTTCATATGTTTTGGCCGTGCTAGTTATTTATTTAAATGACATTCCCACGTCATTATTTTTTCATTTCTCATGCTCTGAAAGAGGGTCATTGTTGTTCTAAAAGGTGTGCAGAAAATGATACGTGTCTGCACTAGAGCATTTTACGTTCGAAGTACGATTTTTTGAATTTTTTTACGATAAGCAATTGAAATTTGAATTTAAATGGATTTGTTATACAATTTCCATTCTGATATTTGACTCTCCATTCCATAAATAGAGACACTTTTGCCTAAATTGTTAACTGAAGGTAGGGTACCTAAAAAATACTATAAAAAATTATACTTGGTCATGTTTTAAAAAAGACACATGCATTTTACTTTCCTCGTATTCGAAATGAAAAGTAGAGTGTTTAACTCGGGTGAAAGGCATCATTTCAGCCTCGGACTTTTGACGCTCTCACTGCGTTCGAGCGCCAAAAATACCTCGGCAGGAATGAGTGCCTTTCATCCCTTGGTTAACAATCTACTATTGATAAAAGTCACCTATAAAATTGTATGTCACATTAATTTATTTGAAGCACTAATGATCTGGGCGAGGTTTTAACACTTTGTTTACATTTGTTTTGCTTGTTACCACGTTGTATTTTTTGCCTCAAATTGTCTATACTCTAATATTCCATTGAAAAAAGTTTGTTGTTTATGATTGAACTTTATGTATAGTGTAGAAGGTCGAAAGTTGAGATCCGAAGTGTGATGTTACCCTAATAGCAAAAGTAGTTCAACGTGGTATTTTTGCTTTTTTAACTTCTTTAGAATGTCTTGTCAGTTTTGGTCGCCGGCACGAATTATGAGCGAACGACAAATAAATATAAACGCAGTTTGGTAAAAACAGAAATCTAGAAAACGACTCCCTAATAATTTTCTTATATTTAAGTACTAAGTACCTAACAAAAATAATTAAGAATTGGGTGAAAAGTATTGATTTTGCATGATGTGTTGACAGCATTTGTCCCTGACACTTTAAATAACGAATTTTCACTCCTACGCATAAATGACAAATTGATAATGCGTTGCAAACGAACGCGTGCATAGGCCCACTTCCTCAAGTGGGGCCGTACGCTCGTTTGTCACCATTTTATACTCTTACCTGCTCATAATTGGTTCCGGCGACATATGTCGGATTTCACATGACTCGTTTTATAGGTGAAACAGATGTGGAAGGCAGCTAGGATGGCATGAACAGTATTTGTTAAGTTATGAACAATCTAATTATGTTAAGAATGAAATACAAGTTTTTTTATGCATTTGGTGGTTTTATTTCACTTTAAACTAATAATGCTAGCGGAACTCTAACCTCCTCAGGCCCAGCCATACAAATGAAAAACCCTGGATTTGTCACTGAAATTTGAACCTATAGTGCAGGGAATAGAGTTGTTTTTTATTTGTTTGAAAATTTAACGAAACAAATAAATGCAACTGTTCCAATTGAAATCAAATCAAATCAAATTTCATCGAACTGAAGAAGTACTATAGGTAGGAGGACCTTGGGCCTTAGGAGGATATTACAGAGTAAATGAACGATGTATATATATACATTATGATTATATATACAATACCTGTGTAACGGTAATGGAAAACAGGGTGCAGAAATTTGCGTACGTCGAAGAAATTTAAAGATGTGTCAGAAGTCCCCAATCCGCATTGAACTATCGTACCAGAACTAGGCCACAAGTGCCACAACCTCTCATACAATGATAGGTTCCATCTTTGGTTAAGCGTTCAAAGACTCGTGGCAGAGTTTAATCTATACTTAAAGCCTGACCAGTAATATATGATCATTGTCAAAGGGGCGCTGTTCATTCTCATGTATAGGGTGACAGTTTATATAGTACGTAAAAATTAGTTCCAGTGAAATTCCGCAAGATGGTGCGTGGTCATATATTCCTGGTCAGGCTTTAAAATCGTACTAGATGGCATAGGAGACTTACTTTACCGTAGAAAATTATTAAGGGCGCTGCTTCCTACGTACGATAGCATAACGTAAGTGTCACATTTTTGACGTAAAATGCTTAAACATGGCAACAATTTAGTATGGATTTTTTTTAGTTCCATTTAACTACTACTGTTACTACTTCTACCATTTTATGTCGCACTATAATTTTATTATTATTATTGTCAACCGTTGGATTCTTAGTGTATAACCAAGCGGAGTAGCCATTATCATGCGTTCCCCTCTGTCCAAAATAGGCGACACAATGTATGGACTGACGTTTACCTGACATGGCTATTTTTACGTTACGTATACATTTAACGTTCCCCTCCCTCACAAAAATCGGCACTGTTTTGTACAGAAAATTACAGATATGGCGTCTCCGTTTGGTTTTTTCCTCCAAGGTTGGATTGTAAGTATAGAGGACACGTTGAATTCAAGAAAAACCTTTTTGTTAAAAAAAGAAACAAGTTTTTCGGCAATCAAATACTTGTCAATACTGTCACAAGGCATGACCATCCATCTCTCAAACTGCCAAGATATTCAAATAATCCCAAATTAAAAATGGTTACTAAATAACCATGTTAAACTAACAACTACAATGTAACCATAAGATCACCGATCAAATACGAAAACCACGAAAAAGCATGGGTACCGCAACTTTACATAAACACTTACAAACCATCCAGATCAAAGTATGAAGAATCTAGCTTATTCGTGGTAGTATTCTGCAAATTCCATTAAATAATCAAGCAATCCAGGACCTAATTTAATAAAAGGTACTTAAACGCAGTGGCCAAAGAATGAAGGAGGAAACTCGAAGAATAAAAGTGTAACTGTTCTCAACAATTTACTAAGATTCAAAGCAACAATTTAAACTAAAACTTGTTACTGCCGCAATATTTCATAAGATACTTAAAAATATAACAAGATGGGTAAACCAAAGTGCGACCCGCCAACCCCCACGTTCCCCTACAAGATATCAAAACGGTTGAACCTCATGAGCGTATCGCGCCCGTTGTTCACTGTGTCCGACGAGGGCATGCCCGCCTACACGCCGCGCGGCATCAGGGCGTCGGCGCTCCGCGGCCGGGGGACAGAGAGGGTCAATGAAGCTGCTTGGCCTTATTTGCGGTTAGTTATTTATACAACTATTACTTACATGAATAAATTAAGGTATAAAGAAAGAAAAAGACGAGTGAACCTAAAGGCACTTACTAAGGATCATCAGATGCTTTATTCACGTAGAGTTTACAATTAATTAACTCACATAAAGTATTAGTTACGAGTAGAAACACAACAGAATATCAGAAAAGTCAAATGACGTCCACTGCTAGACAGATGCACTCAAAGGAGCAAGCACTTGACCGTTCGTTGCCTTCATCTTCTCCCGATTTATTTCGTTCTTTTCTTGATCATCATCACTCCGTTCACCCTCTAGGAGGTCCCTACCCTACGTGATCGCTATTAAACATTGCCACACGAATCTGGGAACTCAACTGACGAGATCATTATGTAGCTTTCCTTACAAATCCAAGCGCCTGAATGCTTATCTATACCTGGATGTTGCGCCGCAGTACTGTCGGCTTTATTGCGCATTCAGATCTAGCTAATACACCGCCAGTTCGCATGTTTGCTTCAGATTGCGCGCCTAATTAGCGCTAAATACGTGCGAATGCTAGATCCCGCCTTTACACCACGACTTACCTACTACCTATTTATTACGTTAACCCCTATAATGTCCAGCCGCTTCCTTCTCACCAAACGCATGTACAAGCACATGTTCTCCACCGAGCGCCTCGAACGTATCGACCGCATGATCGAGATGGCGAACAGCACCGCCTACTCCAAGCTAGCTGGCTGCGTCATCGACCTGAAGACCAAGGAGAAGAAGGACCCGAAGAAGAAGAAGGGATGGAGCGAGACTGAGTGGAAGAAACATATGGACTATATCTCGCAGATCGCGAATCCGAGGAGGGACTTTACTGTGGAGGTTACTAGGGTAAGTTTTGAATTTAAAAAAAACCGGCCCTCCCCAGACCACCTATGTTCAAACCTAAAGTACCTAATCATTCTTTGTCACAGTGATGTGTCATAGCAATTTAGGTTCACGTCTCCATTGTGCCCAAAGTTAATGGCATTAAACACGTCAATAAGAATGTCTAGACCAAAACACGGTGGCAATAAAGCAATCGAAAAGATGTTTTGCACTGAGTCGTGGTGAAAAAATTGGCATTATTTCTACTACACTCACACTACACTCCAGACTCCTACATTCTATCCAGATTTTTTTTTACCTCTACGCCATTTTGGTCTCAAAGCATGATTAAGTGCAGACAGGGCATTAAGCATTGTCCATGGGAGCACCAAACCGTCTGCCACCGTTTTACCGTTCACTAAATTTTATTGTATGCAAAGTTTCATAGTTCTCTGCTGCTTGACGTTAATCAGTCTGTTAATTGTGGTTGGTGCAACTGGCCCTAAGTATTACAACGCCCGTTTCAGCGTGGTGAGAGACGCAAGTTGGAGCAATTGCTGCCTCGCATCAACATCATTGCTATGTTGCCCCACTTCAAGATATACCGTCGGCCCTCGCAGGAGTCCAACTACAGGGATCCTACCAAGGCGAGTACATTAGTCGCATTCAGGGATCGAATACCGGTATATTTTTTGATACAAATTAACCGGTATTCAATTTCGGTATCTTGGTTATTTATGTATATTTTTCCATTTCATTTAGGTTAGGGTTACCTGATGTCAGGAATTCGATATTATCGCCTTTTGTCAGGAATGCGGACGTAACACGAAAATGTCAGGAATTTTTTGAATTGATAGTTTTTTTTATAAAGTACATTTTTATTAGTTTAAATTAATCCAAAACAATGTAAAAAAATGATAAATGAAATCCACGAATTTTCTCACGAAATTCCATGTTTGTATCTGGTAACCCTAATTTAGGTAATTTACTCATTGTCCTTACCTAAATACCATTTTACAATATCAAAGAAATATTTCAAATGCTACGTGATATTATGATTTTAAGTTACTTATACCGGTAACGATCCCTGGTCGCATTATCCTATCGGTTACCAACCTGGGGTAATGACCCCCGTGCGGGTAAAACAGCTATTTCATAGAGGTAGCGTATTGGTATCTAAAAAATTAATATGCTCACTACGCTACGCGCAGTCACGGTTGAATTATAGTACGGTAGTATTTCTCGCTAAGTTTAATGAGTTCCCGGCAAGCTCGGCCGAATTCTAGGTCTGTAATTAGTTTATATAGCTCTAGTATATAAAATAAACCAAATAGAGCAAAAAACAAGTTTTGTATGAAAAATTTAAATTCGCTGTTTTTAGGGTTCCGTACCCAAAGGGTAAAAACGGGACCCTATTACTAAGACTCCGCTGTCCGTCTGTCACCAGGCTGTATCTCATGATCTGTGATAGCTAGACAGCTGAAATTTTCACAGATGATGTATTTCGATTGCCGCTATAACAACAAATACAATAAGGCAGAATAAAATAGAGATTTAAGTGGGGCTCCCATACAACAAACGTGATATTTGACCGAAGTTAAGCAACGTCGGGCGGGGTCAGTACTTGGATGGGTGACCGTTTTTATAGTTAATGGTACGGAACCCTTCGTGTGTGAGTCCGACTCGCACTTGGCCGGTTTTTTTTTAACTTTTGTATGTGAACCTACAAAAACTAATTACCTAGATATACCTTATCTTATTGTAAGTACAAAGTTTCTGAGCAATCTAGCTAGTCGTTTTAAAATCAGAGCGTAATTACGTTTGTATGGAGAACCGAGCTTGCCGGGGACTTAAGAATTTAGTTGAGATCACGAGCGTAGCAAGTAGCAAGACTACTCGAGATTTAGCATTCTCAGCAAAAAACTACTCTTCTGAAGCCCAACTAACTATTTTTAATCACATTCTTGTTATGTTCAGGTACCGCCGAAGGCCCTCAAATACGTCATATCAGAAAGAGTAAAGAAACTGGCCAAGCCCCGAGAAATACCGACAGGCGAATAAACCATCCTGTCTGAGCAGGATAGCATATACGGAATGTCAAGAAGAGTAAAGATGATGGCAGTATCCCAAGTGATACCAACAAAACCATTAAAGGCTTGGAAGGTCGGAGAGTCAATGACAAACATGAAGCAATTTTTCTATAGTAGCCGCAAACCAAACTGACGACCGGGTCATATCACTATCTCTCTCACTCTTGCCACGCACAGGAATGTGTGAATGAAAAGTTTTACGACCCCGATCATCAGTTTGGTTTGCGGATATTATAGTGATGTACGCCTTAGGCTGCGCTATTGTGATTATCTAACGACTAAAGTATTTACTACCTTGAGCTCTGGGAATACAGTCGAAGATTCAACAACAATTATTCGCCTTTATAGCCTATTATCCAACAACACAATGGGGATAAAAAAAATTAGGATGTATACCGATTACTAAGCAATAACAATAAAACAAAAGTACAATATTTATTTTGTTTTATTTACCTAGTATTTACATGGTAACTGATTTCAATACTTAGAGAATACTGGGGAACATTCGGCTGTCAGATTCGACTGATCACATCATAAATAAATATAAATAAATTATCCTTAGAATTATTGCGTCTAAATTCGAATGAAATTGTACTACTTGAACCTAATTTTAAGTGAAAAAGATTTTATTTTGGCCAAACTTTTTGGTCAATATTGTTTCCCAACTTTGTCAAATAATCAAGTCATTATTGTCAATGGTCATTTTGTGTCGATTTTGACAAATAATTTATTTCAAAATATATTGGACATAATGCCTAGTCAAGCAACATACATTTCGAAGGTTTTTCACTAGCGACCCGCCCCGGCTTTGCACGGGTAAAACTTAACAAATTATACACCCAAACCTTCCTTAAGAATCACTCTATTGATAGATGAAACCGTATGAAAATCCGTTCAGTAGTTTTTGAGTTTATCGCGAACATACAAACAAACAGACGCGGTGGGGGACTTTGTTTTATAAGATGTTGTGATATGGGGCATTTTCTATACAAAGAGACCTTATTGTCGATGGTGCTTACGCCGCACAACGCCGCAAGGCATTGTATTTATATCGGAGCATCTTTAATAATGGCGTAAGCGCCATCGACAATAAGGTCCCTTTGTATAGAAAATACCACATATACTGATTTTCAGCTCAGTAATGTTACGTACGTACTTATTATTGGCTTAATTCTGTACAGTACACAACCTTTCGAATGCCACTGTCAAATTCTAGACGGTTGGTTGTATTCCATATACTATTAAATACTATCCGGCATCGTATAAGACAGCGATTTCCGAAAGATTTATGTTAAAATAAGTAATTTTATTGCCTGTGTCATTTAGTCGGGTCAATATTTTCAAGTCTATCCAACTAAATACAGACAAAAGAATATTAAGCGGTGTAAGGTATTGCAAAATACTGAAGCCACATTTTTGACAGCCGGAGTAGATGGTGCTGTACGGACCTGTATATGTTGCAATAGCAGCAACTAGGTTTCCAAACGGTAGCGTCGTATACCACCAGCACCACCTACTTCAGTTGCCACGCGGTCACAATATTTTTCATGAATTACCCTTCTCAGTACCTATGGGGTTGGCAACTGTCAAAGGTTATAAAAACCTGCATGGCGCCAGCATAGGTTTCCCCTGTTTCTAGAACTGACAAGGTAAACCTATGCTCGCGAAATGTGTAAAACAGATCGACCGGCATAACCTAACGGTGACAAATGGGGTTCCATTTGTCACCGTTAGGTTGAAAGTATTTGACAATAATTGGGAAACATGAAGCGTAGATGGATTTACTGCGGCTGGTCGAGGCTGTGTATGATGGCGTAGGTGAAGTCTTTTGTGGTGGACTGCCCGCCGAGGTCCTTCGTCCTTACCTTGCCGTCTGCGAGGACCCTGGAAAAAGAAGAGTAGGTTGTAGACTGTAGGCTCGTGTAGTAACTAACAGAAACACCCCTTTGAACGCTATGCCACTCGTGCGGTCATCGTGAACCTTGTCGGACTGCAGGAAGAGCCTGACACTCTTTGATAGAGAAAGATAGTCTTATTGCGATTCCTATAAGAGGAAAGAGAAAATAGTGCCATGCTTTGTCCTTATCACCGAACGGGTGGCATCATAGGTAGGAGGCGATGGCGAAATACCGAAATTTATAAGAGTGAAAGAGAAAAAATCCTATGCTGCCCAAATTTTATATGAATATTCTTTCTCTTACCCCCGGTCGCTCGGTGGCGCGTGTATAACTACTTGTATATACTATGGCTATGGACTGCAGGAAGGTTGATATTGGGCTGTCGCCGCGCCCGTCAGTTGACGTCTTTGGCGATCAAAGGGTTTACTGAGAAATGGATCTTATGTCGGTGCAGTAAGGTTCAGATTGTTAGTTCGTTAACACACAATGGGTTTACATTTTGCAAAGGAACAGTTTCCAAGAAGTGTAATTTGTACTAAGATCCTAAAATTTAAGTATTCCGTCCAGTTTCTAGTAACATTTTTCAAAACGTTATTCTCATTCTCAAAAAATAAGTTGATCCAGAAATTTGACATAATAAAATATAACAATAGTGGAGGGTAAAAAGCCTGGAAACAAACCCTGGGTTCCAAAGAAGTAGCTGAGGTTGCATCTTGGACAAACGCATTTTTTTTATACCAAGCTGTTACCATAGCCTTTGCACGCTTGTCACATATTCATTGTTAAGCCATTACTTATCTGTACACTCAAAGATAGATATAACTCCGTAATAGATGGATACAGTCTAAGGAAAAAACGTGCCTCGAAAATCAAGAAAATTTGATTCTCGTTCAGAGGGCGCTACTAGTTTTGGCCTACAGTCGTATAGATGGCGTTGACGGTTTCGTTTGTTATTTAACAATTTTAGTGCATATCAGTGAAAGAACATGGGTCAAAATCATAAAAATAATTAATGCAAATAAAAAAAATCATGTATCTATATTTAAATACATTCTATCGTATTTTTATAAATCTTCATTTTTAGTTTTAAAGTGTGTCGACAGATGGCAGTGAATTTACTGGGGTTACAAAATGTACTATGACAGTACCGCTCTAGTATAAGTTACTCTATGGTACACTAGATGAGAGAGAATATACATACTTGTTGATGGCGTTCTTGATCATCTTGGAGTAGGAGTGGAGGTTGACGTGTGCCAGCAGGTTGGCGGAGCAGAGCAGCATGGCGCACGGGTTGGCGATGTTCTTGCCCACGGCGCCGGAGAATATGTGACGAGCGCCCTGGAATTACAAACATTGACATAAGAAAACAGTTTAATAGTAGTCTCTATGCGTTTCCTATGCACCTTTTACTGTCCAATATGTCTAATCTCACTTTATTTCTGTCTACTGCCTTATGCCCCTCTGTTTTCCTACATCTCTCTGTTTTCGGCTTTACGTCCGTATTTTCTTTTCACTTTAATGCCTCTTTCTATTTCCTCCTTACGTTCCTTCATATGCTCCTCTCTATTTCCTTCCTTATGTCTGCGTTCTCTCCAAATGTCCCAAATCTGAACTGAAAGAGTTGCTGCTAGACGAATAGACATTCGTCTAGCGGCAAGTCTATGGAAAAATAAGATTCCTTTTGGGAAACTTTAGTGTTAAATAACTTTAGACAGTCCTAATTCTAGCAACCAAGTTGTTCTTGGTAACATTACCAAAATTAAATTTAGAAATAAATTAAGTGGAAAGCGGTGATGAATTTCTCCGCGTTAAATTTGTTTCTAAGCTGAATAGCATCATTTGCAGACTTTTCTGCTTATATAATACAAAATTAATTACCAACATTTTCTCAAAAAGCAGCACCCACCTGTTCAAACACAGCGCACTCCGGGCTGTAGCTAGCGCCAGCAACGACACCAGCTCCTCCAACTAATCCACTGGCCAAATTATCCACAATATTGCCGTACAAGTTGGGCGTCACCATCACGTCGAACTGGTTCGGGTTGGACACCATCTGCATCGTGCAGTTGTCGACGATCATTTTTTCGAACTCGATGCGGGGGTAGAGTTTTGCCATCTGGAAGAAATGGTATTTAAATTACTATAGAACATAATAAAAAGACACTTACTTCCCTATCGTTGACAATATGAATAAATCGATAACACACTGAAATAGATGTCTATGAATAAAAAGATTTAAGTAACGTCTTCTGCATTGTATTCGACGCGAAAACCGTACCGTATGGTACGGGTACCGCCGTGACCGAGTGGTATACACCCTGTATAAAAAGGTTTTGAGATTATAACTGAGCAACTTTTACAATGGGACCAACCCCGAAATCGCGAAAAAAAATTTGATCGTTTTATACATGTTGGCTGGTCTATTTTCTACGGGAGGGTAAATTTTTTTCGCGATTTCGTAGTTGGTCCCATAGTAAAAGTTGCTCAGTATAATCCCAAAACCTCCCTTGCAACGAGAATGCACTTATTTTTTAGCTACTGTGTATACAATCTTTGAGAGGCTAGGCGCCTTTGACACTTCTTGCGGCCCATTTTGACAGTATAGTCGAACGTAACTGAATATTTGTTACAAACCTGTTCGCACCGAGTTTCCTGATGTTGACCTTGTGGACGGCGGCGATCTTCTTGCGGCCCATTTTGACCGCGTAGTTGTTAATGAATGTTTTGGTACAAACCTGATCGCAAAACTCCTCAGGAAAGTGCCGTCACCGAGTTTCATAATGTTAGCCTTGTGGACGGCTGCCACCTTCTTACGGCCTATTTTGACCGCGTAGTCGAACGCAACTGACATTAGTGTTAATGTACTTATTATATGTAGTGTGTACGATACGAATAGTCTCAATGTTTTACGAACCTGGTCGCAACTCCTCAGGAAAGTGCCGTCGCCGAGTTTCATAATGTTGGCCTTGTGGACGGCTGTCACCTTCTTACGGCCTATTTTGACCGCGTAGTCGAACGCAACTGACATTAGTGTTAATGTACTTATTATATGTAGTGTGTACGATACGAATAGTCTCAATGTTTTACGAACCTGGTCGCAACTCCTCAGGAAAGTGCCGTCGCCGAGTTTCATAATGTTGGCCTTGTGGACGGCTGTCACCTTCTTACGGCCTATTTTGACCGCGTAGTCGAACGCAACTGACATTAGTGTTAATGTACTTATTATATGTAGTGTGTACGATACGAATAGTCTCAATGTTTTACAAACCTGGTCGCAACTTCTCAGGAAAGTGCCGTCACAGAGTTTCATAATGTTAGCCTTGTGGACGACTGCCACTTTCTTACGGCCTATTTTGACCGCGTAGTCGAACGCAACTGACATTAGTGTTAATGTACTTATTATATGTAGTGTGTACGATACGAATAGTCTCAATGTTTTACGAACCTGGTCGCAACTCCTCAGGAAAGTGCCGTCACCGAGTTTCATAATGTTAGCCTTGTGGACGACTGCCACCTTCTTACGGCCTATTTTGACCGCGTAGTCGAACGCAACTGACATTAGTGTTAATGTACTTATTATATAGTAGTGTGTACGATACGAATAGTCTCAATGTTTTACGAACCTGGTCGCAACTCCTCAGGAAAGTGCCGTCGCCGAGTTTCATAATGTTGGCCTTGTGGACGGCTGTCACCTTCTTACGGCCTATTTTGACCGCGTAGTCGAACGCAACTGACATTAGTGTTAATGTACTTATTATATGTAGTGTGTACGATACGAATAGTCTCAATGTTTTACGAACCTGGTCGCAACTCCTCAGGAAAGTGCCGTCGCCGAGTTTCATAATGTTGGCCTTGTGGACGGCTGTCACCTTCTTACGGCCTATTTTGACCGCGTAGTCGAACGCAACTGACATTAGTGTTAATGTACTTATTATATGTAGT
Organism: Cydia strobilella; assembly: GCF_947568885.1. Lineage (NCBI taxonomy): Eukaryota > Metazoa > Arthropoda > Insecta > Lepidoptera > Tortricidae > Cydia > Cydia strobilella. Next base: position 6,081,773 of record NC_086060.1, read on the forward strand.
GTGTACGATACGAATAGTCTCAATGTTTTACAAACCTGGTCGCAACTCCTCAGGAAAGTGCCGTCGCCGAGTTTCATAATGTTGGCCTTGTGGACGGCTGTCACCTTCTTACGGCCCATTTTGACCGCGTAGTCGAACGCGAACTTGGCGATACGGTCGGACTTGGCCGCGGTGATGATTTTGAGGCACTCGACCACTCCTGAAATGAAATTAATATATATACGTGTTAGTTATATGTGTGTTATTAATGATTTTGTCTAGATAACGGCCATACTACAGTCTGTTTCCACAAGGATTTTAAAATAAGATAGGGTAATCAAAAACAAACCGAAACTCGGTAATTTGTTTTTTTTTATCCATATGGAATGGTCGGCCGCTCGCATTAGTTGACTTGACGTCTTTGACGGTAACCTGAGAAATATCCGAAATCATATTCCATAAGTACTGTTCATCTAAAAATATTCAGAACAGAGACATTCAGATCCTACGTATTCTGATTTTGAGATCAGAATACAGATATGGTAAGTTGGTTCTACATTCATTTGGTGGAGTAAAAAAACTGGCCAAGTGCGAGTCGGACTCGCGCGCGAAGGGTTCCGTACCATTACGCAAAAAACGACAAACAAATCACGTTTGTTGTATGGGTGTAATGGATGGCTCTGTACTCGATTCTAAACCATATTCAAGTGAAGTAATTACCAGAATTAAAAAAAGATGTTTACAGAAACGGGAATACCATTTTGGAGAACAAGCTTTATCAAGGGGTGTTGGAATCTGGTACAGAACAATCCAAGATAGACCCTTGTGGATACCCTGGTTTGATTCTGCCAACCTCGCTAGAAAAGTGTTAGTCTCAGCTTTCCGAGTCCGGTCCGGACACATCCCTACAAACAAGTTTCTGTGCATGATGGGTGTTAAATCGTCACTACTGTGTGTAAACTGTCAGAAGACTGATGACTTGTCTCACGTGTTGTTGGAATGCGTCCGGAATTCGGACTTGAGAAAAAGATTTTTTGGTAGTCTGGGCTCCATGCACAATGGACAGATCAATTGTTGGTTGGCAGAGCCTATATCGGACAAAGCAATCAGTGTTTACCACTTTATTGACCTCTCCCTTGAGTAGGGAACTATTAAAGCACCCATGAGGCTGACATGTTCACCTAGTGTCCAAAGCCTCTATAAAAACTAGATAAAAAAAAAGCCCCACTTAAATATTTATTCTGTTTTTAGTATTTGTTGTTATAGCGGCAACAGAAATACATCATCTGTGAAAAATTCCACTGTCTAGCTATCACGGTTCATGAGATACAGCCTGGTGACAGACGGACAGACAGACAGCGGAATCTTAGTTATAGGGTCCCGTTTTTACCCTTCGGGTACGGAACCCTAAAAACTTACCAGGGACGGATTCGTGCTCCAAGGCCGAGTACTCGCCCTCAGTTTGCTCTCTGATGATAATGCAGTCCACGTCCTGAAAGAACGAAGATGTCGTTATAACATTTATCGAAACAATGTGGTATTTAACATCGTTTTAAATTTGCAAGAACTAAAACATAATCAGAAATTGCGTTCTGAATTGTCCTCACCTGTCTTACTGCGACCAAAAACAAATCCATGAACGTAAATTATACAGTCGGCGTAAAAAATATGTTTACACTTTTGCACCTTACTCCTTTGTAATTAAGGCAAAAATGTAAACATATCTTTGACGTCGACTGTACGCGATTGATTTCGTATTGAGTTTGAGTATGTATTTGTTTACCTTGTGGCGGCAGTTGACGTTTGGCAGCGACTTGACGTGCACGACGTTGGCGTACAGGTCGAGAGCGTTACGCAGCTTCATGTTGAGGGTTTGTTAGTTACCTTGTGGCGGCAGTTGACGTTTGGCAGCGACTTGACGTGCACGACGTTGGCGTACAGGTCGAGAGCGTTGCGCAGCTTCATGTTGAGGGTTTGGTAGTTACCTTGTGGCGGCAGTTGACGTTTGGCAGCGACTTGACGTGCACGACGTTGGCGTACAGGTCGAGAGCGTTGCGCAGCTTCATGTTGAGGGTTTGTTAGTTACCTTGTGGCGGCAGTTGACGTTTGGCAGCGACTTGACGTGCACGACGTTGGCGTACAGGTCGAGAGCGTTACGCAGCTTCATGTTGAGGGTTTGTTAGTTACCTTGTGGCGGCAGTTGACGTTTGGCAGCGACTTGACGTGCACGACGTTGGCGTACAGGTCGAGAGCGTTACGCAGCTTCATGTTGAGATGTTGAGGGTTTGTTAGTTACCTTGTGGCGGCAGTTGACGTTTGGCAGCGACTTGACGTGCACGACGTTGGCGTACAGGTCGAGAGCGTTACGCAGCTTCATGTTGAGGGTTTGTTAGTTACCTTGTGGCGGCAGTTGACGTTTGGCAGCGACTTGACGTGCACGACGTTGGCGTACAGGTCGAGAGCGTTACGCAGCTTCATGTTGAGGGTTTGTTAGTTACCTTGTGGCGGCAGTTGACGTTTGGCAGCGACTTGACGTGCACGACGTTGGCGTACAGGTCGAGAGCGTTACGCAGCTTCATGTTGAGGGTTTGTTAGTTACCTTGTGGCGGCAGTTGACGTTTGGCAGCGACTTGACGTGCACGACGTTGGCGTACAGGTCGAGAGCGTTGCGCAACTTCATGTTGAGGGTTTGGAGCTCGCCGGTATGGGAGAAGTCTGGGGTAGCCAGGATACCCTGAAAAATAATCGATCTATAGCCCTCACGCTTGGAAACTTCGCTGACGCTCCCCTAACGGTAAAGAGGGTGACGCCGCAGGGGATGTTAGTGGGTATTCTCCTCCCCTTCCTCAGGCTAACAGGATGTACGGGAGGAGCGAATCCCACGTACCACCCCCCTATGGGCTTCCCCAGCCCGGGGGTGAGATGCGTAAATGCATTAACCCCTGCGTAAAAAAATAATAATATAGATATGCAAGTTTTCTCGCAATCCTATTCCTTAACCGTAAAGTAAGTGATAGTATGGACAAGCTGGGTAGGGTATGGGTATCCACAACGACCTCGGATTTGGAATCATTTATTGCTAATGCTAAGCTACGATCGGAGCGCTAACATGTGTTAACGTAGAGGCGAAATTACAATGTGTCGGAGTCATGGGAGCCTGGGGTCTCAACTAATCCTTGGGGGGGGGACAACTAATCCTAAGAATTGACGTAGGCACTAGTTTTTAAGAAAGCGACTGCCATCTGACCTTCCAACCCAGAGGGGGAACTAGGCCTTGTTAGGATTAGCCCGGTTTCCTCACGATGTTTTCCTTCACCGAAAACCGACTGGTAAATATTAAATGATTTTTCGTACATAAGTTCCGAAAAACTCATCGGTACGAGCCGGGGTTTGAACCTGCGACCTCCGGATTGAAAGTCACACGCTCTTACTGCTAGGCCACCAGCGCTCTGAATGTGTTAATGTAAATATGCAAGTTGATACGCAGCTCGTACACGAGCTCTGTGGATCCGGAGGCTGAGGATTGCGTCTAGTTATCTGACGTGGTTCGTGGCGGCTGGCAAGAACTGGATCAGAGTTGCCGCAATACGTGCTCAATGGCGTGCAATAGGAGGCCTATGTCCAGCAGTGGATGAGAGTAGGCTGATAATGTTGATGATGATCTGAGGTGGAAGTTAAGGGGAATAAGTGCGGCGCGCTCAGCGTCAGGTTCACCTCGGAGACGAACGACTCAAAGTCCACGGGGATACCGGCCGCCTGTTACACAAACATCTCGCTGCCTTGTACCTCGCGGACTATAGTTACCTTAATGCAGATCTTATTGCGCGCGATGGAGTTGACGACGTCCTCGAGCGGCGCGCTCAGCGTCGGGTTCACCTCGGAGAAGAAGAACGATTCGAAGTCCACGGGGATACCGGCCGCCTGTCACACAAATATATTTACATTTACAAGAATCAGTTGTCTTTAAACCGATATGCAATCGCACATGGTCGTACGCACATTTAAGTGCAAGTGCGTATGTGCCTTTAGAGTGCACGACTTGCACGAGTAAATAATATATAATCAGAACTGGGTTACTAAAAGGAGATGAGTCCAAAATTTCTGACAATACTTCAGGCAGTGGGAGGGATAAAATAAAGGTCAAGTTTTGGATAAATGGCGTAAAATCGTATCAACAACTTCTTTGACTTACCTTAAACACCTCCTGTACGGAGTAGACGAGCTCGGGGCCGACGCCATCTCCGGGAATAAGGGTGCACTTAATGCGACCCTCTTTGCTCTACATAAAAAAAAAACTGTCAGTCGGTGGCGAAGCGGAGGTGGCTTACATTCACAGCTGTAGAATACCTAGTTCTATTATTTATTTATAAGCTAGCAGGCCAGTGGTAATCGAATTCTGGGTGGATAAACTTTTTCTTGTTGTTATTGTGTCTACTTTAAACTCTCGCGTTTTAAACACATATTTAATTATACGTACAGGTCTACCCCGGGGTCGGGGTTAAATCGCGGTAGACCCATTCGTATAATTAAATATGTGTTATTATGAGAAGACAATAGTAGCGCAGTTTGTTAGCAGAACTTGTATACCTACCATATTTTACTAACACGTTTGGTAGACCCAAGGGTCATCTAACTAACAAGTATGTTACGAAAAGGTCTTAAATTCACGAAACACGCTTTCTTTTAAATGTTTTTTTATTTTTATTTGAATGCCTTATCAGGTTACAAAGAGTAACCCAGGAAAACGTAACAAAGGCAACACAAGAAAAAATTTATACACCCTTCTGACAAGTTGATACACCCTTCTACAGATGTAATGCATAATTATTTTCCATCGTATTTTCTCGGAAACGCTCGTATTTGTCATGCTACTTCGGTCAACCTCAGTACTGTTTATACCGAGACTGACTGAAATAGCAAGTTCGTACGTTTCCGAGAAAATACTATGGAAAATAATTATGCACTACATCGGTATGCATGCGTCACCACTGCTCCAAACGGACTAGTACTGAGACTACTGTACTGAAGTTGTGCCATACTTAAGAAAATATTATCTATTTAGAAAATTAACACATTACATAATTTTCTTGAAAATAGGAAAATGCACAATGCTAACTTTTACTAGCAGCAGTATTCAGCTTTTTCACATTAACATAAGATTTACATCAGGAGACAGTTGTAACATTGTGATTGGTATAAGAAAATTGCGAGGTCCATTCCAGTTCAGGGCTATTTTGTTTTTAAACTAAATGAATTGAATTTTGTCAATTAAATTACAGGTTTAACAAAATACATATTCAAATGCATTACATTTTTTTGTAGAAAAATAGTTTGTAAAAGAAGAAAAATAATATTGTCTTCGGTTACCCCGATAGTTACTCATGAAATAAAACTATGAAAACGGATTATATCGCGTATATTGAATTTATAATACATCCCGACGTTTCGAACCCTTTACAGCGTTCGTGGTCAATGGGTGACCACGAACGTCGTGAACGGGTGAACGTCGGGATGTATTATAAATTCAATATACGCGATATAATTCGTTTTCATAGTTTTATTTCAAAAGAAAAATAGTTTAAAAATTATAAAACAAAGAAACAAATGCAACAAAAAAATAGTAAAATTAGTAAATAAATAAAATAATCCTACATGCTTAAAAATGGCATCACAGTTAAAAAAAAGTAATTAAAACTATAACAATACTTAAATCTTTCACATTTTAAGGGACAACACAAATGCATATGCAGTAAAATTAATGTTATATGCTGACACAACATTTAAAACGCAATAATAAATTGACACACTGGGATCATGCTACAATCATAGATTATGTTATAATTAAACATAAAATAGCCATTCTATTACATTATATTCCAAATGCTTATAAATTTTGTGCACCCAATGTGTGCAGTCTAATTTTGCATGATAAACAAAAAGGCAGTTTGTGCAAGCAGTTTTGGGTTGCCATAATTAAATTTTGCCAATAAATAGAATGGCTTGTGCAAAGAAAAACAATAGTGTAACTATATCATGCAACATTTGGGATAAATCTTACGCTTCATTTAGAAGTATCTGTGGGTCTAAGAAATAAACTCAGAAATTAAAGAAATAAAATCGGAAATAATTAAAAATATTTTTTTTGGTTGCATTCAATTTGGATAACAACTTTTTAGAGGATCATAATATATGCAATAATTTTGATGCCAAGTTCGTAATAATCATAAATAATAGTAATTTTGAAGATATTTAATCTAGTATAAGAGCAATGAAGCAGGATAATTAGATCCGGGATACAAGTCAGAGGTCAATAAGTTTATCAGTTAACTTCATAATAAACTTAACAAAGCGAGCTCATACAAACAATAATATACAAATTATAAGTATGTATGTGATGTTAATTTATAATAATTAGACTTCTATTGACAAAATTAAATTAAAAGGAAGGTGTTCCTGCTCCATTGCTCATCAGGTTTCATTACTGGTCATTAGTACACAGTTAGTTCTCACCAGGGAGCTGATGGAATGTCGCGCAAAACATACGTTTTTGTCGGCGTTTACCGCACTCGTGGTGTGGAGACCCTTCCCCGCGAGCTGGGACCCCTGAAACATCCACGTTACGTTCATATTATTAGCCATATCACGTGGTTTGAACACGATCGTGTATCAAATGATACGCGACATTGAAGATATCAAACTACATCACAAATTATGCTACGTAGACACCAAGTTACGCAGAATTAGAGCTCAATTGCTATGAAAATACGTTACGAAACACATTGTTTGCAGATATATGTAGGTATAGCAAAATGCTTCATTTCATATGGGAATTTAGATACATACCTGCACCAGGGTTCGGATAATATTTCTGCTAATTAGGGACATAGTTTGTATAAATTAAAACCTCACTAAAGGCTATTTTTGAGGAGAAAGTATTTTTGGAACGTCTTTGCTCGCCAAAGACGTAACTTCGAGGAGTTTCGTTACACGTAAAGTGACAGCTATAATCTTGCCAGTCTAAAAAAGTACTTAAGACGTTCAAAGTGGTAATTTTGATAAAGTTTCATTCTATCTGAATTTAATTCGTTTGTTAATAGTGTGCTTAACATTTTTGATCTAGCAAAAATTATTAAAACATTGATGAAATAATACCTTCCAAATAAAGTCTGCGTATAACAGACTGCAAAACTCCGTTCAGAAATTTGTAGTTCTAGTTCAAGTTCCAGTCACAGGTTATTACATAATTATTAAGAATATAAACTTAACATACATATTTACCCTTATTAATATATGTAAAATAATATAAATATTCCAATTAGCCATTGATATCATAACATGTTAAACTAAAATCATGTTACCACCCATTTCTACACTAGCGCCATAGTATACAGTGGACCTTTAACTAACGAAAACGAATTGATTTTACGTCATTTTTTCGAGCGCTTGTCACGGCGCAACATTTAAACAAGAACCACTGAAAAATTGAAATAGTACCAGAAATATTTAACAAAATGTACCAATACAGTTCATCCTAAACAGAAAAATAATATTATACAAATACCAACCGAGTTTATAACATCAAACATAGCAATAAAAAGGTAAGTCTAATTTTATTTTTATCCATTTAAAAAGCTTTACGCCCATATTGATTTATACTTATTAAAAATAATTTACGTAATGCATTGACTAAAATACACGTGAGTCAGTTATTATTTAATTAGGTACACATTTTGTGTGAAATATCGATCGTAATTTCGTGTTAGTGTTAACGCTCTGCGAAAGAAATGATAAGAAGGTTGAGGGACTGCGGGTCACGGCTTGTCTGATAAAAGTGATAAACTATCTTATTGTTATTTTGATGGGCTTGGAGATAAAACTATGTCCTACAATTACAAATAACGATAAAATTTACAAAAAAAAAATCAAATTATAAAATATCACAATCATGCTTTTGATGTTATGGGTATATACATAGTTAAATAAAACGAATGATTTTATTATTTTTATTTCTTTTAAAATTTTGAAATAAATGTAACTGCTTATTGAGTAAGTATTTGAGTGCAATAAGTAACATGCAATTTGATATAAATCCATAATAAATCACACAAAATCACGTGTATAAAAACACCTAATATACCTAATATAAATTAACTATCAATCCTTATTTTGATTGTAAACAGCATGACGAGCTGATTGTACGTATTATCACATGAATAATGAATCGTTATAATCTCTTTTCTAATATATAATTGTTGATACAATTTACCTATACATTGGCAATCAGATAAGTAGCCAGGTATTTAAATATTAAATTTAATAAGGTTCAAATAATTTTCATTTTTAATTAATATTGCCTAGATGTCTAATTTAAATTACCTATCCAAAACTCTTCTAAACCTTACTATAGGTGAGTAGTTTACTTACTAAATGTGTTGTGAGGTTGTTTGTAAATAAATAGGTACGCAAATAAACTAAGAACTAAACCAAGTTAGAACCTTATAAAACCAGCTGCAGCACAGCGAGCAAAAATATTCCGCAAACCTTAGTTGCCCGTCCCACAGCGGCGCACGGCTACGAACGTTCAATATTTATATTTCCAAGGATCGACCCACGCGGCTCGTATACGCTGCATCTTGTGTCACAGTGGATTCCCGTGTTCGTGAGAAATCGTATAATCAACACCAGAAGTAGCGGAAAAAATATTTCAGTCGTATAATTGTTACGCTAATTATGCTTATCACCACAATATGATATTTTATCTCTAATTTTTTCCTAGATATCATAACATATAACATGACGTATGTACATGTGTACACCTTATAAAACAAAGTCCCCCGCCCCGTCTGTCTGAGCGATAAACTCAAAAACTACTGAACGGATTTCCATGGGGTTTTCACCTATCGATAGAGTGATTCTTGAGAAAGGTTTAAGCGAATTTGTTAATCCGTGTGAAGCCGGGGCGGGTCGCTAGTATAGTTTTAAAACCAGTTGAAAATTGTGTCTAAAAATTAAAACAAACACAATGACAACGCACTTTGCTCTTTAGATAACCGACTAATGAATTCATTATTACATAATTTACAATGAATTAGATACGTTTTAAAAAGCAAACTATTTAAATTGTGCAAACAATATAAGCCCACCAACATTTTAGCTGAACTAAATTTTATTGCACCGAGTTAAGGTTCGCTATTTGGCGGACTAGTGTCTCTGTTTGTACTGTACAAATATACGTCAACTAACACGACGAAATTTCGTGAATGATTGTTTGAAACTTTACAGCAGCAGAATTAGTTAGGCGGGCGTTATGATCAAAATTATCTGTACATGCTCGTGTTCTTTTAACAATAAAATCGTGCCGGGTGTATTGGTCTCGCTTATGGGGCGAAGGGGGCGTGAGTGTGACATGGCATGTTTTAAATTATGTAATATGTATGTAGTGTACACCACCACACACCACATATTCTATAAATATGAAATTAAAATGATCCGCTTAATCAGGCCATAAGGTTAGCATCCAGTAATATGCAAGAGTGGATGAAAATTAAGTCTGGCTGTACGATGGTACTAAACTACTTAAGAAATTCGTGTAAGAAGTTGCACAAGTTGCTCTTTTATCACCTATCATTTCAACAGAATAGTAAGATCATCGACGTAATTCATGACTATTTTGTAAACCTTATTGTAAAGTGATAAGAGCTACTAATAGTCGTTAAATATGTCGCTGTTAGTAACTACTATGTCGATATGTTTGTAGTACGTTCACCTGACCGGCTACCACCAGTTTAGACACTGACATATTCGCTAGCGTTTGCGTAATTTATTTTCTATGCATCTCGCATATAATTGCGAGCGAGATGTATAGAAAGTAAGTTTCACAGACGTTAGCGAATATGTTAGTTCGACACTAACTATAGCAGTCGTGGTAAGGCTACTGCATGAGTGACGTTGACACGTTTACTAGATACCTAAATATAAATATGACTACTTTTACAACTTAAGAACGCCTCGAGAAACCCTCTTCTAATCTGTGACTAAACTAAAAACCCTTTCTTTTGTTTCAGCACCTAACCTAGTCACAATGTCCAAGCCAATAGACCTATCCGGATCCCGATATGACCAGGACACATACATCGGCCGAGCGAAACATTTTTTCATGCTCACGAACCCACTTAACGTTTTTGCCACGTCAGCACAGTTAGATGAAGCTAAAAAAATCGTTTCAGATTTCAAGTAAGTTATTCAATTCCCGTAAAGACGTTATTGTCATCTCATTGCCGGGTAGAAAGTTAATAAACAGGACCATGTGCTGGTAGTTCGAAAAACGTAGATGTTGATGTCAACATTTAGCCAGTCTTCTCCGAGACCACGGGGACAACCCCGTCCTCGAAACGTCGGAGGTAAATTTAAAACTTATTTTACGCGATTAAGTCCCGTCGTTGTGAATAATAAGTTACGTTAAGTTAGTTAGTTAAGTTGAGTGTATCCATCCATACCAGAAATTGTCGAGTTTTAATGCTAGGTGACAACGGGATACCCAATTCCCCACACCGCAGTCGCCGCACGTCTTCGACTCCCATGCGTAGTATAGTCGACTACAGATATGAGGGTCAACTATCTTAACGCACGGTACTGTACATCGTTTGCGTTTCGTGTTGAATTTGTTATGAGTTCTTATGCAACGCAGATGATCTACTACGCTACGAAGGGAGCCGGAGACGCATCTGGTGTGCACTCGCCTTATTCACTATGCAAATCCAACTATTTTGTACAACACGTAATCTAATCTATCAAGCATAGAGACAATTACAATAAACATACATATGTTCTACAATGGGCCCCTGTCCTTGACTATTGAAAGAGCCAGACCAGACGATGTATAAAATCGATGACCCCATTACGTGCCTACACCATTAATACACCTGTGTTTAATGTGGCGATAGCGATGACGATCGTTGCTGCATATGTCAACAGTTAAGTCAGTGTAACTTGTTTATTAAACATCATTGTCGCTGCGTTGGAGGGTTATGAAACCGTACTTATAGCTTATAGTCTTCCAAACACGAAAAAAACTACTTCTTATATATGCTAGGAGTGCGATTGGCTAGACTTAATATTATTTTGTTCTTTCTCTTCCCACACTAATATCATCTAGAAATGACCGGTTATATTTCTAATTTCTAATAATAAGATTTTAACGCCTTCCTCGATTAACTAGTGAAAATATTGTTATGGCAGGTGTCCAAGCATCTTTACAATAACCCACCAGTCTCATAGTCCCCCAAACTTCTATCCATAGACCGGTGTAATCTTCACTTTTTCTGCAATACAATACAATAGTCCCAATGCCTGTCTATTATTGTACCTGTGAACGGGTTCCAGCAGTTGTTCTACATGATATTAAAGCTCTCCAAAGGGACTCTACGTGTTGGATTTATATGCCCACGCAAGCATCAAACGACCGATCCAATATGGAGATTTTAATAATCAAACTGCTCATTTCAACAGAAAATCAAGGAGGATGCCGCCAGGAATGACCGAAGACAAGCTATGGTCGATGAAGTACTTGGTAGACAGCGCATACCATCCCGACACGGGCGAGAAAATGTTTGTGCTAGGCCGGATGGCCGCCCAAGCGCCAATGAATACACTTATCACTGGCTGTAAGTCTATTTTTGTTCCTTTCCCTTTAAAAAGGTATATTCTATCAATAGCTATATAGTCTTTCGAACATTAGACAAGTTATGGTCGATGAAGTACTTCGTCGACAGCGTATATCATCCCGACATGGGCGAGAAAATGTTCGTGCTAGGCCGGATAGCCGCTCAGGCGTCTATGAATACACTTATTACTGGCTGTAAGTAGCATTTTCGCTTACAACGTGTTACTATGCTGTTTCAGTCTGTAGCGTTGAAGGTGATAACAGCCGTTTGGTTGTTGTGTTAAAGCATCACCAAACACCAAAGCAAGCAAACACAAAAAAAAAACAGGATCTTGATAATATTCCCGGAGTCCATCTGTGGCAGCATAGCCTTTTTGTATTAAGATACTGCTAATGGGGCCACTGTACCCACTTGGGTACACCTGGGATACGGTGTTAGATTAGATTTTATACTGTAACTCTACCTAACAGCATTAAAAAACGGTGGGTTCACAAAAGGGGGTGTGGGCGCTAATGGGCCAGTTTTTTTCTATAACAATAGGTACGATAGGTACGGCGGATACCTAAAGCAAGAGGATGTAAGATAGAGATGAGATCTTTATTTGCATCTAAGAACACTTACGTTACATTACATGGTAACATTTTATGCACATGTATCTACTCCTTAGATTTGCTTCCGTATTCTTCCCGCTCTTTCACGTCAATTGTTTAGCCAACGAGTTCATTTCATTTGTTCTATCCAAAGTTAATTAAAGTCAATACTGGCAGGTATGATTACATTTTACAAGACGAACGCGGCGACCATGTTCTGGCAGTGGGTCAATCAGACGTTCAACGCTCTCGTCAACTACACCAACCGCTCAGGCACCGCTCCCATCTCCAAATCGTAAGTCTTACCTACTTCTATAAACTGAAATTTAATAAAACGTCACGTAATTACTATAGAAAAAATGCGCAGGGAAGCTGCAAATCTTGTTTTCATGGTCATTTGGCATCAGGGTGATTGGTTGGAAAATGTTTGTATTTTATAAGCCTTCTAAAATATTTAATTTAGTTGAACGAAGGATCGATTTTATGCCGTGATATTTCTTTTCAGACAACTCTTGGCATCATATTGCGCGGCTTGCGGTGGTGCCATGGGTACTGCGTACTTTCTCAATGCCAAAGCTAAGGTAAGAAACTAACTTATACATCATACTTGCATGTCTTACTTCTTTTAGATATTCCCGCACCACTGCCCACTTCTACGCGAAAGAATCGCTGGCAGTGGCTAATAGTACCTAACATAATATCATGACTTTAGTATACTTAGTGCTCAAGTATATTGTCTGGCCAGTTTATTATCATTTGATCACGCGCTGATTCGGCTGATTGCAGTGATAGTTAAATTATGTGTTATGTATTATTTCCTTATGCGTTACAATGTATCTAGACTATCTAGTTGAGATAGGTATTTTAACGTAGGTAATTATTAAACAAGCCACCGATAGCTTACTATTTACTTGTGTGATTACAAACGAAATTACGCTCTACTTGTAACGATTTAACCACTTTATCAACTAAAAATACTCAAGATTAAATACGTATTTTTAAATCGCAAATTCTTAAAAAAATACCACGTAGTACAGGAAAAACACATCGTGGAAATTATCACCGAACGTTATCAGTAAACATATGACGACAGGAGGTGTGTCGACTGTTTACATAATTATTTACTCTACTTGCCAGTCGTGCCTTCGTACTTTTTAACAGTATGGTTGAAATGAAAATAAATGTTTTAACACCTAAGATACGTCAATATCATCATATTAACTGGAATAGAACGTGTCAATACTGGACAAAAGCTTACCTTCTTCATTGATGCATCTTCCTCCTCCTTAACCTGTCATATATATGCTAAAACGTGTATTGTATACGTGTTGAACTCTAAATTAAATTACGACACGATTCCACTGTGTCGGTCTCGTACTGCTGTCCTGAGGATTGCAGTTGGCTTCAACGTAAATGCTGCTATTATTAGGCTCTCCCACTTGTTTAGATCTTCAGCTTGCTGTAGAGCCTGTTACTGTTTCAGTCTTCGTTATTAGATACTTCTTATTTCGTTTTCACTATGAAAAGTCACGTGACTATTTCGATTGGCGTTTTCTACCAACGATTTTCTTGGCTAGGCCCCCAGCTTTGCCTATTAACACATTTTAAGCGACCACTATAGTTTATAGTCAGCTGACTTTTTTCTTCAAGATAAATTTCTCAGTCAACTCACCATCGACAGCTGACGATTACAATAATACATCATGATACATCTCTTGACCATTTTACGAGTTATCGCTAACGAAACTCGCTGACCCGTGATCATTAATTAATTATTACCACCGGGTAAAAAACCCTGGGCTAATCCATCAGTGGCATTGAAATTTGACGTCACAGAAATAATCGTGTTTGTTATATAATGAAACCATGAAAGGTTATTTTACACTACTGCACTAATCACTTAGGAACGCATATTAAATCACATTTATAAATAAAGGTAACAGAATAAATTCGCGATAGACCCGATTATAAATGTGATTTAATATGTGTTCAAAGCGCGAAGGTTTTAAATGTACTTAGGAACGCTTTTAGAGATAATATTTACTTTTCATGATCTGAAACTGTTATTTACCTTTCTCATTATTGCAATAGGTATTGTTAAATATTTAAACCACAGTTCCGTTAGGCACTTAGATCCTTAGATACTGACGATCAACACACAGTCGATATAGACGATACTTTTATCTTCAAATGCTGTAAGTTGTACGTAAAGCTCCGCTTAAGGGCTTGTTACATCTAGGTTTTCATCGGACACTGCTAAGAGGGAGCGATAAATCATAAAGATGGCAGATAAGTGTCCTGCAAACGTTAGATGTATTAAAACCCCGAAGAAATTATTTATTGAAATGCAATCAGTAGTGAAAATAGGTTTAATTTTTTTTTATGAATTCTACGCGGAAGTTGTCGCCATCCTAAGGTAGTTTATTGATTTATTTTATAATATAAATAAACATGGTTTTATTTTTTATTTTTTCCGTCGCGCAGCAAATGAAGAACCCCGTGTTCGCGGCGCTGGTGCCGTTCGCCGCGGTGTGCGGCGCCAATTTCATCAACATCCCCATGATGAGGAGTAGGTGTGTATTATGTGTATATGATGTATTCGAGCGATAGGAAAGCAAATAAATAGACGGACTAACGTAGTGGTCGTTGTGGCGGTAGGTAAACCCTGATCAGCAGTGTCAGCACAACCAGGAAATATCTGAGATCTAGATCCAAAGCAAACCTGTAGTAGTGACGAATCCAATGCGAGTCTTGAGGCTGCCGAGCACTAGCTCATAATACCATTTCAACAATATGCTATTACAAAAAAAAACGGGATATGTTTTCATCTACGAGTAACGTACCTACACTAACATACCTATAGTTTAAAAATTACAAACCTCGGGTCATTATGATTTCTAAAAGATCTTTGTTTGCTAGTCGTTACACAATATTTAGAACTCACATCCCTCGTGATGTGTGTATTATGTATTAAACTTCCTTTTTAGACAGTCACTAAATTTTATGTAAGTAAATGTATGTTTCAGTGAGTTGATAGACGGCACAGCAGTTTTCACCGCGGAGGGGCAGCCGGTGGGCAACTCCACCCGCGCGGCGCAGTATGGGATCGGTCTCGTGTGCATATCCCGAGTCATCATGGCTCTTCCTGGCATGAGTGAGTATCATTATTTTAAGTTTCTTTACAAGGTCAGGAATATCTGCAGTGCTAGATTTGAACCCTGAGTTACCCCCGATGGAATGTAATATTGGTAGAATTATTAAAGGCCCGATCATTACAAATTGTGTTAGTATTTAAATTTGTTTAAAATTTGCAAAATTGGGTCAAAATGAATCTTACGCCTTAAGTTTGATTAGAAGCATAATCAATATCAAAAGCTTTACAGAAGTCTCCTTTACTGATGTCCCAGCAAAATGTCAAAACAGATTTGTGTAAGTACAAAAGTATGAATCACACCCGGTCATAAATATGTGTTTAAAACGCGAAAGTTTTACATGTTATGACTTATGTTAAGTCATTTCTTCACAGCAAAACTATGGTCCGAGATTTGATCCCTGAGGTACCCTGAAGAATTTTCATGTTGTTAAAGAAATCAAAGACTGTTGCTACTTTGTCTGCAGACTTTAAAATTGCTGACAGAAATTATAAGTTAGATATAGTAAGCCTTCCGTCAGGCTTTGGTAAGAGTAGGATCATTATCAAGAGGGTGTCAAACGCTTAGCATTGCTTTCTTATATGACGTAATCGGAATATGCGATTATTTCTGGAAAAGGCACGTCGGATAGATAATAAATTTAACTGGAGTATCGGATTATAAACTGAAACAGATGTCATAGTCATATTACTAAAGAAAAAGTGACTGACAAGTGAAGTGACATTCTTTTCTGTAGAATGAAAAACGTTTCTTTCTACTCTTATGAAAAAGAAAACTAAAAGTCTACTGACCAAAATTTTTGTAATGAAACAAAGAGGTCCTCCGAACCGAATCGTAACATGAATGTTTGTTCCAGCCGTAACGCCGCTCCTGACGAACTACGCGCGCTCCAGGGGGCTGTTCTGCCGCTACCCGCGCGGCGTGCTGCCCTTCCAGATGGGGCTGGTGGGGCTGTGCGTGGTGTTCGCCACCCCGCTCTGCTGCGCGCTCTTCAAGCAGCGGGCGTCCATCTCCGTCGACAGTCTGGAGCCGGAGCTGCAGGTACTTAGGAACAGCCTCTCGTTCAGGGACAAAAGGAGCCTAATAAACCTCGCGGCCAGATTTGGGCGGCTCTGGGGCACAATATACCTAAAATATGCCCCCGTACCGCAAACAACGAGTATTTCACTTCTTTCCGTGTACAGTCTAAAGCCGGAGGCTGATTTATGAAAATACCTTCGCAATTTAGGACCCACCTCCGGCCATCGCGAATCTTGACGCTCACATCGCTTGAGACATCGCATATCTAATTTCTCTCCACCAGCAAATTCTACAGAAACGCTTCTACCCTGAGCTTGGCCTTTCTTTCTTGCTTGCTTGACCCTCCCAGTCAAGCCTAAGCCTTCCGGTTCGCTTTAATGACAGTTAAGTTGAGCGTGAAAATCCACAATCTAATACTCTCGCGGAGATTTCCGGCAAGTAGATACTTGCGATGTTGGTAGAAGTTCCATTTAGAACCGCTACAAACCCAAGAAATGTGACATAGGTAAAGAAGAGACGTAGATTTTTCGTAGCTGTACATTGACCCGCGTGTTGCTATTTCGATTGCACGCGCATAATCATATTGCTGTCACGCCCATGATACCGGTTGTCAATGTCACTGTGCGAGCGTGACAGCTATATAATTATGCGCGTGCAATAGAGATAGCAACAGGCGGGTGAATGTACGAAAATCTATGTGGAAAGCGTCTCTTCTTTAGTTTAAGGTTTATAATATTTCGCCTGATATTAATGTAATGAACGTGTTTCTCTTTCAGAAAATCGCGAAGGCAAAATTTCCAAGAGCAAAAGAAGTGTTTTTCAACAAGGGACTCTAGTCTCTAACGCTTATACCTAAGGATACCTACGCTGAAGTAAATTATTCCAGTAGTTTAATATTTTCCAAAGACGACATTCCTAACGTGACGTAATATTTTTTTAAGTTTATAATTTTTTAATTTATAACTATATTGTTTGTTGCAGCCGTTTTTTTACGGTGTATAATTTGTTATTGCTATTTTTACAGTTGTTTTTATAATGATAGGCAATTTTTATCTCGAGCATATAAAATAATTATGGCAATAATATTGTTTATAAATTGTAAGTGATAATCGAGGGAAAGTACTTTTATTTGTTACCTCGTTATATTTAGATAGCTCAATTTTTGTTGGTGTGATATCATCTTGATGTCAGTAGATTGATTCAAACTGATTCCATAGTTTTTTTTGCATTTTTGAGCTACCGTGGAATAAATTCTATTCTCGGTAGATCGATATTATACATTCCATTAATTCGCCTCCAAGTTTTATAGAATTTATTATTCCGATTTTTGCGAATACGAATTACCTCGGCTGAAATTTAAAAATCGGCTAATGGTCAACACAAGAATATTGCAAAGGAAACCATTTTTCAGTTCAACTTTTTAGAAGCTTTAAAGCAATCAAAAGGAAATCTGACCCGTTAATGGCTCTCAAGTGTACTAATCACGCAGGGGTATACCCCTTGGTGGTCACAAAAAATATGAGCAAGTTTTTTGAGCTTATTATATGTGTATCATAAAATCAAATTTATGGAAATACACGAAATAACTTAGCTCAAACTTTTACTTGCATTTTTTAATAATTTGAATTTGACACACAATTTTGTTGTTAAACAACGGGATTGCTTAAACTTAAAATGTCACTGCCATCGTGTACTATTGTTTAAGACTCGTCAATTGATAGTTATAGGTTATAATCTCAGACAATAATGGAATATAAAAGGACGACCTAGTGTCCTAATCGATTGAACCTAAATTTAATTAAAAATAAATATTGACAGTTGGATATCTGGATTATTATTTACATGCCCTTTTTATGTTTTGAGCGTTATTTCTATCGCTAAACTATTTACCCATTACAAATGAAAGTACTATGCCAAAATTAATAATAACATACGTGCATACGCATACAGACTTTATTAATTTCATCATACTTAAAACGAAAACGCATCTCTACAATAACAATTACGGTTCGAAATCGAATGACTGGAAAGGAATGTCAAATGGTTTAAGTCAAAGATTCATTTATTAGGTGTGTGTGTACTTATAATCTAAGAAAAAATTTAGCTTTCAATCTTATGCACATGGAGCAAAAGGACCCTTTAGACATGGAACGCCACAAATAGTCCGCCAAGTTTGACAGTTGAAGCAGATATCACTGAACGGCGCGATATGTTCAGTGGTAACCAAATCGCAAAAGGGATTTACTCTAAAATTAAATAAGAAATGAGAATATTTATCTGTATAATTATCGTATATTTAGAATAAAATTACTAAGGCAATGATAATCAATTGAATACAAGACTTAGTTCATAGCTGCTGGCAGCACTTACCATGATTTCCTCTCAACGACACAAACACTCTTATTAATATACAATATTTACAATTTAAAAAGCGTATATCTCAGACATACAATGCTTCAATTTCATGGCAATATTGCGCCTGGCAACTTACGCCAGCTTTGCTAAGCGTCATATTGCCGTGAAAATATAGCTTATCACACCCAAAAATACTTATTTTATCAAAAAATGCGTCCATAACTGACGAACATCATTCGCAAGCCTGCAAGAAGTTAGCAATTTTACCGTAAATAGGTTCGTGGATGGCTCGCTAGCGAAGAATTCATCAGATCTGGGCTTGTAAATCATACAATATGCGACAGTCCCTTTCTCATAAAATGAGTCATAGTTTGACATTATTTTGACTTAGTTTGTTATGTGAACGTATTATGCTCACGTTACTGTTTCTTTGACAGCTTATGCTTCTTGCATTGTTTCCAGTTTCTCCCGCGGTTTGTATTTTAATCCTTTTCCAGGCATAGTACGATTTATCGACCACATCTGTTAATAGAATTTCAACCTCAAGAGTTCCGATTGAAGGTTCAAATTAAATTGGACTTTCGCAAAATGAATTACCAAAACAACTAATTGGGACGTATTTAGATTCTTTGGAAAAATCTTTCAGATTAGTGTGGCCCGGAAAAGGTTAAAATCAAGTTTAAGTGGAGTAAAATACCTACGGTGTTTATTCGTCAGTATAGCTAATAAAAGCGTTCAAATAGTCTCCTTGCGTTTCTAACAGCAGCTTATGCTGGGGCAACATGGCCTGAGCCATGGTATTGACATTAACGGAGCTGACGGGTCCAAGAATGGGTTCCTCCTTGCGCCGTTTCCTGTTTTTCTTCTCCCACGGTTTATATGGGATCTTGAGGTGGACGGTCTGTATGTGCAGTTTGACGGCGGTGGATTGCGTGAAGCGGCGGTTGCAATGCTGGCACTGGTAGCGTTTCTCGCCGGTGTGGACCTGGTGTTATTAGAATTTTAGTTACAGTAGGTAGATAATGTAGATATATACTTACAGAAAGACTAAGAAGCGTATGGGTGACAGTCGTTAACCTTTTGGACGCCAATGACCGATATATACAATTAAACGCACCGTAGGTTCAACGCCAAATACCAATTAATCGGTCATAGACCACAGAGCGACATAGACCTACATGCATACAAAGTTCATTTTCAGTTTTGACACTTCGGTGACGTGACGTATGGATGGTATAGAAAGGATGCCAATCTCTTATGGCAGAATTGTTGCAAAAGTGACCGCTTTCAGCTTTAAATAATAGTTCCTAATCTCTCCGGTGGCGCTAGTTAGGCTCTGGGACATGAGTATAACCTGAACCATATAAGGCAACAAATAACCCGACCAAATTACATAGGTTGTTTTTGATAGTATTTCGGTGTATGGTGGCGCCGCCTAATTACTGTTTTTTGATAGACACTTTTCATACATAGAGATTTGGCTCCTTTATATAGTCTCCATGACGTGACGTCTGGATGACTGCTTTTGTGTTTGACACGGCGTCGAAAAGGTTAATCGTAAACGTCAATCGAAAAGTAGATGAGATAATACTTGGCAATGATCACGTGAATTCGTTTACATCTTTCATTTCGTTTTTTAGGGTTCCGTACCCAAAGGGTTTTTACCCTTTGGGTACGGAACCCTATTACTAAGACTCTGCTGTCCGTCTGTCTGTCTGTCACCAGGCTGTATCTCATGAACCGTGATAGCTAGACAGTTGAAATTTTCACAGATTATGTATTTCTGTTGCTGCTATAACAACAAATACTAAAAAGTACGGAACCCTCGGTGCGCGAGTCCGACTCGCACTTGGCCGGTTTTTTTTCTTGATTCGCTTTAACGAATTACGATTGTCACCTTGGCTACGCACTCAGCACTACTCTACGACAGAATTTTGGAAACCCCTGAATTAAAAGAAAAAAGTAATTGACCGAGGGAAGCGAAAGTCATCGTTTCATTAAGTATTTGGAGATTTTTCTAAATGACGGAGCCATGGGTGTTTGTGAGGTCTACAGCTACTAGACAGACAGAGCCACTAGTTATAGGTTACTAACCACTAGATGGCGGTCGCGGTTGCTCGGCATGCTGAAGCGGCGGTCGCAGTGCGGGCACTCGTACGGCTTCTCGTTCGTGTGAGTACGCATGTGCACCATCAGGTTCGCGTATTGCTGTAACAGATTATAAAACATTTTACTATATTATAATGAAGTCATCATCATCATCATCATGTCAGCCGATAGACGTCCACTGCTGGACATAGGCCTCCCCCAAGGCTCGCCACTCCGACCGATCCTGTGCCGCTCGCAACCACCGAATTCCCGCGACCTTCACCAGAACACACAATGAAGTAAAATTGCACTAAATAGGGCTGTATCCTAATGTGCAATCTATTAACTGGGTGAATCAACTATTTCTTGTTGTTATTATGTCCCGTCAGCCAGGGGACAATATTAGCACAGTTTGTTAGACGGAATGTTGTATAACGATCCACAAACGTGCTTATTAGTGGTAGCTCAGTGGAAAGGCCTTATATCTACCACAAAAATGCATGTTTGGTTATTTCAATTACCATAAAATCGGGGTTTTAAGTGTGACCCAGGAGAACGTAACCATGGCAACGAGTGACAAGAAAAAGTTGATTCACACTATCACTTCGATAAAATTAAATAGGAATGAACTGGCCCATTCCTTACATTTCAACGAATAATCACCTTGTAAAACAAAGTCCCCCGCCGCGTCTGTCTGTTTAGATGTATGTTCGCGATAAACTCCAAAACTGCTAAATGGATTTTCCATGCGGTTTTCACCTATCAATAGAGTGATTCTTGAGGAAGGTTTAGGTGTATAATTTGTTAAGGTTTTGTGTAACCCGTGCGAAGCCGGGACGGGTCGCTAGTAAATTAAATAAAAATTATATATTAAAACGCAATATAACTGTTTTTTTTTACATATATACAATGCGTACTAGCTCGTGGACATTCAATCCTCATAAAAAAAATCAGACTATGAGAGACCATGGAAAAAGTGACATTTACCCTTTTGTGGCCATGAATATCGAAGCCTACACTAAGTTCGATGATTTTACTGAATTACTTCGATATGTCGTAAGATTTTTTTTTGTAGTTTCAATGATGATATATAAAAAAAAGCTTTTATTTCGGATTATATATCCATAGAAGTACATATTATTATAATTAAATTTAAATTAACTTACATATCTAAAAGTTACATTTAGTACTAGTGTAGTGTAGTGTAGTGTTTAGTGTAGTGTAGTGTTTAGTGTAGTATGAGTGTGTGTGTGTGTGTGTGTGTGTGTGTGTGTGTGTGTGTGTGTGTGTGTGTGTGTGTGATATGTGTGGCTAGTTGGCTTCATACCCTGGTAGTGTGTCCGCAGACATCACACATGTACCGCTTGAGGAACTCTGCCCCCGGATGTTGCTCCGCGTAATGCTTCCGCGCTTGCACGTCGTTGGCCATATGTTCACCACACTGTAGGCAGAAAACAGTAATTCTAACATGAGACAGGCATTTTATCGAAGTATCAACACGAGTGAAGCAAAGGTCAAAATAAGTCGATGTTAACATAATTAGGTACGAGTATTTGTGCTAGCATAAATACCTAATTAATAATAAATAAATAAATAAAAGAAGTTTACTCAAAAGGTTTGGACATAGGTATATACATAATCATAGTACACGATAATGCTTACAAACTAATTGAAAGGGAAAGTGGCTCAGCTAATGTCTGTGCCGAAAAGGCTTCAGGGTACAGCAGCCGTAAAGACTACCAGCAACGGACGCTATTATTCTGCCACCGCCGTATTTGTATCTAGCTAAGGACAGTATAAACATTTACACTTACATAATAATATAGGACAGGATAGCAAAACCGAACAATGCTAACTAAAAAAGTGCTAACTTAACTAAAATTAAATATCAGTCTATAGAGCAGGTCATTCAACCAAAAGCGTACGTTACTTTTCTAGGTCCAGTAAATAAGACGTAGTTTGAAAACCGCCACTGACTTACAGTTAACTACTGGTGGCGGCAAATTGTTCCAGCATTTAGACGCAGCATAAATCATGATATTCTGTATAGTTATATATTCTGAATATTTACAGCGTTATATTCGTTATTATTGGACAATCAAGTCTGTCGCTGTTAGTCATACAAGATAACTATAATGCCGGCTGTACACACTCGTCGAGACAGACGAGATCCGATCGATTGGATCGGAGAGCCAAGACTCGGCAAGAGGCTCTCGACGAGTGTGACGCGCTCCTTTAATCTCGGGGTTCGAAATTTTCCAGCCAAAAAAGCAATCTTGTACTTTTAAATTTATTAAAAGTAGTCAACGCATATCGTGCGCGACGCGTTATCGTGAATCTTGTTAGAATTCATGAAGGTTGAATTTTTATTAGGCTGTAGCCGCGAGAACAAAAGCATAAATACCAAACTGAGGTGGAGACTCGTCAAATGCTATGTTATATCTATCCTGCTGTATGGCATGGAGGCATGGACACTGAATAAATACACATCAGATAGACTTGCTGCCTTTGAGATGTGGCTCTACCGAAGGATGTTAAAGATATCATGGACTGAACACGTTACGAACAAAGAAGTACTGCGTAGAATGAAGAAGATTCCAGAAATACTCAACATCATTAAAAGACGAAAAACAGCCTATCTGGGTCACATATACAGAAATAAGAAATACGACTTATTACAAACAATTATCGAGGGAAAATTTGAGGGAAGAAGAGGGAGAGGTAGACCTAGATATAAATGGATAGATAACATCAAGGACTGGACACTTACAAAAGACGCAGCCACCCTCAAGAGATTAGCAAAGACCAGGAAGCTGAATGCCATGCTGACCGCCGACGCCCATTAGATGGGCATGGCACCAAAAGAAGAAGAAGTAGCCGCGAGCGTCAATGAACGTCTTTGGCGGTCAGTGTTAAGGGGTGCATCAAGCCGTTTTCTTCTTTTCTTGATGGACTTGAGGGCGGTGTTGCCCGTAGCCAATGTCACGTAAAAGGGTAGGAACAAAATAAATGCTCTTAGAGCACGACGCTGTTCGGTGGTTGTTGTAGTTGTCTCGTAAAACCGATAGCTGGATTTTACGAGAAGCACGTGGACTACCGGCCGTTGACTCCAAAATGGTGGTTAAACACGCTTTTAGATTAATTCTCCATTCACTGCACACTACCACATTAGATTATTGTATAATAAAGCTATCGATATTACACTTTAAACAATATTAATGAGCAAAAAACAAAGGAATTAATCACGAGGCTACTATCAAGATGGCGTTCGAACGGGAAGTTCCAGGTGTTCCTCAAGCCGTTTTATCTTACCAAATCGCAGCTGGTAGAGGTAACGGTTCCATTGTTGAGCACCTCCGACTTGAGTATGGCCGAGCGCGGCCGCCCGCGCCTCCGGGCGCCCTCCGCGCCGCCCGGGCGGCGGCTCGGCTTCACTATCGACCTGAACATAGAACATACTTTTTCATTTCTCATGCTCTGAAAGAGGGTCATTGTTGTTCTAAAAGGTGTGCAGAAAATGATACATGTCTGCACTAGAGCATTTTACGTTCGGAGTACGATTTTTTTAATTTTTTTACGATAAGCAATTGAAATTTGAGTTTAAATGGATTTGTTATACAATTTCCATTCTGATATTTGACTCTCCATTCCATAAATAACGATACTTTTGTCTGAATTGTTAATTGAAAGTACTCTCAAGAAATACTATAGAAATGTATACTTAGTCATGTTTTTGGAAGAACACATGCATTTTACTTTCCTCGTATTCAAAATGAAAAGTAGAGTGTTTAACTCGGGTGCAAGGCATCATTTCTGCCTCGGACTATTGGCGCGCTCACTGCGTTCGAGCGCCAAAATACCTCGGCAGGGATGAATGCCTTTCATCCCTTGGTTAACAATCTACTATTTTAATACAGTTGCTCAAAAAGTGGTACTTTTTGTGGCTGCGTAGCGTGCGAGAAGCTCAATTTCTCGAACTAGTGCTTTTTACTTTTTAGTTCCAAACTATACTTTCGAAACGCAGTTAAAATGTAATTTAGCTTGAGCAGGTACTGGGGCCTCACTCGTTACTCCTCGGTGTCGTTGAGCAACCCGCGCCGGGCCCGCGGCGGCCGCGGCCGGGGCGCGCACGAGTATGAAGGTATCGCGGGCTGCGGCAGCTCAACTATCAAGGGCTGTATAGCTTGAGCAGGTACTGGGGCCTCACTCGTTACTCCTCGGTGTCGTTGAGCAACCCGCGCCGGGCCCGCGGCGGCCGCGGCCGGGGCGCGCACGAGTATGAAGGTATCGCGGGCTGCGGCAGCTCAACTATCAAGGGCTGTATAGCTTGAGCAGGTACTGGGGCCTCACTCGTTACTCCTCGGTGTCGTTGAGCAACCCGCGCCGGGCCCGCGGCGGCCGCGGCCGGGGCGCGCACGAGTATGAAGGTATCGCGGGCTGCGGCAGCTCAACTATCAAGGGCTGTATAGGTACTTTTGGTTTTGGTTTGGTTTGGTGGTATGATTCTACTAATGATATATTAATTTATTGTTTTTTCGCAATTGTATTACACGTGTGAAATGTCTTTTCACACTAGTTGTAAAATGTACTAATTCAACATCTAAAACTGATCTACTTCAATTAAAATAAAATAAACCGGCCAAGTGCGAGTCGGACTCGCGCACGAAGGGTTCCGTACCATTACGCAAAAAACGAAAAAAAAAAAATTACATTATGGGAGCCCCACTTAAGGCGGTTCCCTGAGCCAGAAGGCGAAAAATCTCCTTATATGATCCTGTTTTTCTAAGAGGCGTTGATGTTCGTAAACGTGGAAAAAATATATGTAGTTCTTGACTATATTATCTTTAACAACATAGCTTCCGATACACGAATTGACACTTCGCTCGATACAATTAATTCCCAAAGTAACCTTTAACTCGGACTTTTAATCCTACTTTACTCGGTTATTTATTATGTGATACTATAAACAAAAAAAAGAATAAAAAACAATCTTAACATAAATAGTAATTTCATAGCTTTAGAATTTCGATATTGTAAGGTAACGTTTTTAAAATAAATAAAAACCGACAAAATTCGATCATAATTGACACTTGGCGCGTATGTTCTTTCACGTTCTTTCTTGCGAAATGTGACAAAGACAGCGGCAAACCGATGGAACGGCCTTAAATATTAATTTTATTCTGTTTTTAGTATTTGTTGTTATACCGGCAACAGAAATACATCATCTGTGAAAATTTCAACTGTCTAGCTATCACGGTTCACGAGATACAGCCGGATGACAGACGGACAGACAGACAGCGGACTCTTTAGTAATAGAATCTCGTTTTTACCCTTTGGAACCCTAAAAACCGAAGGGGTCGGATCAAAAACTAAGTAATTAAATCTGACACGCTTGACTGCACATTTTTAATAGGGTTTCCTGTCATCTATAGGTAAAGAACTATTTTGTGTATTTTTTATCAAAACTAGCAAGCTTCGTGGCCAAAAGACGGTATTCGACTGAAAAGCTCTCTATTATATCACGATCTTATAGGATACTATTATGTCATTGCAATAAACTTTACGAATTATTAATGAACAGTGTGGAAGATTACAATATTCTTACAAATTAGTGGTGGCGTGTTTGTTAGAGCTGCCCAGATGTGTGGCAAAGGCCGCTTCGTTGAGGAACTGTACGTTGCAATCAGCACAGAATAACGGGTCTTGTGGGTTGGCTATGCTTGCGTTCATTACGTCCCGCTCCTAAAACATAGTAAGACATCAATTTGTTGTCCACATGGTATGGCAATTATTGCAAGTATTCAGTACATTAAAAAGTATTGTTTAAGTTTGGATATTCATTTCAACTCTACTGCGAACCGTTCTTACATGGCGATCCTGCCAAAGAAACAGTCAAAGCTGCTCGGACATTTCCAACCTCTACCGAAACATTACAACAAGGATAACATAATCTAGTGAGCTAGAAAGAGAATGCGCCATTGCCATGCATTGGGGTAAGGTGGGACAATGTGATTCGTGACGTTAGACAGATAGTTCTGTGTGTCTCAAGGGTGATCCTTGTTTGATTTATAATGATTATTATAAGGCTCGTGGCAGAAGACGCTCCGCTGGGTTGACCCTGATTGAGGCAATATCTCAGTAACTTCCTGTAAAATAACTAAAATAGAAAAAAATAAGACTAACCTCAGTACTATGTGCCAGTTGTTTGTGGCAATACAGGCCGTTTTCACTCACGAAGCTATGACCACACATGTTGCAAATGTTAGTGGACGGGTGCTTTATCCTGATGTGAGTCAAGCGAGTTGACGCTTTTCTGTTGAAAAAAAAAACGAATTGAGAACAACAGAGCATTCAATTCATCATTTAGAGTTTTGAAACAAATTTTACTAAAACGACTGTAAAGGACGTTTGATGTGCCGATTTTGATTTTATTGTCGTTTTTTTCGTCAGATTTCGATAAATTTGATGAAAAGATAGAGAATAATTTTATCCGTCTCACACTACACATTCAATCACAGTCACACACACACACGTTATGCAAGCCATATCTACTTTGTATAAAATGCTTTTTTACTCCCTTCTTTTTTTTGTAATCTCTTGTTATTGCATGTTAGCTGTACTTTTGTGGACATCTGTTAATGGCTATGTTTTCTGTTCACTATGCTATGTATTACTTTTTGTAATGCTGTTTGTTGATGCACCAAATAAATAAATAAGGAATAGTATTCTGTACAATATAAGCGCAATTTCACCATATGTCCTTAAAAATCTTCCCCTTTTCTCGTAACTTCTTTCATTGTCCCAAATTGGAATTATATCAAAATATGACAAAAAAAAATCGACAAGAAAATAAAACCGGCCCTAATAAGTATTCAATAATATGAGTAATTATCAGTGTATACTTACTTGAATTCTTTTTCGCAATGCGGACATTGGTACGTGACATTTTTATGCCAACGATAGTGCATATGCGCTTGACCCCTGTAAAAAAATGTTACATTAGCAACAAAAGCAACGCAGTGCAATTTGTGTTTAACTGCAAAGGTTATAAAATATGTTCATGGGGGTCATTCTACTTTGACCAATTAATACCACAATTTAATATTTAATTTGTTTGACCATTAATATATTGCTAGAATAAAAGTATGATAGATATGCAATTCGTGTATAAAAATTGTAATTCCTGATTGTACCTAAACCAAATAATAGGAATTTGTTGACCAAAAATCATATATTAATATTAATGAACGTAAAAAGATGGTAACATTGGTAACACAGTAGTAAATGCCTTATTTGCATACAAATCGGGAGACAATCAAAGGACCACTGAGTTACTGTGATTAAGAATATTTACGGTAGTTGTTTGTTGAACAAAGCTCGATAGCTTTGATCCCGATGGATTGATAGCCCAACTAAGCCTCTTTCTCGGTGCGTAATATTCATATGTCGGTACACTTTCACATGAATATGTGCACATGTCACATGAATATGTTTTATTCAAGTTCAAGCAGACGAACTTGCAGATCTGACAGGATTACTTAAAAAGGTGCGTAATGTTCACATGCCGGTACACTTTGCGTTGACTAGTGTAGCTAGCACATGTCACATGAATATGGTTTATTCAACTCACTTGTTGAAGTAGACAAACTTGCAGTGCCCTGTTTATCAAAAGCTTGTAACTTGTAATACAAGCGGACCTCACTTTTTGACAGCTTTTATTAGAAAGGGACTTCCACTTGTATTACAAGCTACAATGCTTCTGATAAACAGGGCACAGATCTGACAGGAATATTTAAAGAAGTGCGTAATGTTCATATGCCGGTACACTTTGCGTTGAGTATTGTACCTATAGTTAGCAGATATCACACGAATATGGTTTATTCAACTTACTTGTTGAAGCAGATGAATTTGCAAATCTGACAGGAGTATTTGAAGAGGTGCGTAATGTTCATATGCCGGTACGGTACACTTTGCGTTGAGTAGTGTAGTTAGCAGATATCACACGAATATGGTTTATTCAACTCACTTGTTGAAGCAGACGAACTTGCAGATCTGACAGGAGTATTTGAAGAGGTGCGTAATGTTCATATGCCGGTACACTTTGCGGGGCGATTTGAAGTGTAGCTTACACATATCGCAGGAGTATGCTCCCGCGTAGGCCTGCGAAACAAACTCAATTCAATTCATATACGGCTTAGTCTTTAAAGTGAGAACAAATGAAATGGCTATAACTATGAATTTTCCATTTTTTTCCTTTAATATAAAATTCATATTCATTATTATTTTGCAACTGAGGTGAAAAGTAACTTTTTGCGTAAAAGATACCTATACCTACCGCAAAAGTGGTACACAAGCGCTGACTTTATATTAATAACCAATAATCTTAATAGCGTAATTCAGAATTTTTTTGGACACGGAACAACGCCATCTAACGCACAGCTTGACAACTAAATAAAAACTCACCGGGTCATGTTTCCTCATGTGCTTGCTGTACGTATTAACCGCTCTGAAGCCTCTATAACACAGCTCGCATTTGTACTCGGCCTCTAAGTAGTTCCTGGAGGTTTTGCGGTCCAATATCAACTCGTATTGCTCTTCGTGTTTCACGGGAGAGTACATAGGGAAGTCGGGGGGTAGTTTGTTGATTTTCCTAAAAAAAGCAAATCTTCATACAAAACGTCAAATTAAATACACTTATATTACATAAACAAAAAAAAACAATATAAAATCTGATGTCATGAACAATAAATATTGAAATTAAATTTCATTAAATGGAAAATTAAAATTTAATACATCATTAGAACAATAATTATAATATTTGAACTATAAAGCCAAAACTAATATTTATTATTCATGTCAAAAATATAATTTGATAATCCTACAACATCTATTAGACATATAATTAATCGTTTCGATCGTTTATCTCTGCAGCTTTATTGTACATGCATGATGAAATAAAAAACGATACCTGACAGGTCGGATAGTGACGACGCCCTTAACCCGCTTGCCGCCCTTGGGGCTCAGCCATTTGGGCCGCGACTCGTACCAGTTGGCGTCTTTCTTCCTGCCTCGCTGGAGATGAGCCCATATGTAGTGTTGCTTAGCTGACAATCTGTAAGATAAATTTAGTTATTGGCAAGAAATAAAAGGAATTATTGCGTGTAACATTAAACATAGCATCCATCATCTTCCATCATCATCTTCCTCGCGTTGTCCTGCCTTTTTTGCCACGGCTCATGGGAGCCTGTAGTCCGCTTGACAACTAATCTCGAGATTGGCGTAGGCACTAGTTTTTAAGAAAGCGACTGCCATCTGACTTTCCAACCCCGAGGATAAACTAGTCCGGTTTCCTCGCCATATTTTCTTTCACCGAAAAGCGACTGGTAAATATTAAATTATAGTTCGTACATCAGTTCCGAAAAACTCATTGGTACGAGCCGGGGTTTGAACCCGTGACCTCCGGATTGAAAGTCGCACGCTCTTACCGCTAGGCCACCAGCGAGCCTTCGTAATTAATATTCTTGTGGAAGTTGCAAGAATAATTCACCTGTTAGACGTCTGATATTGTATTTAAAAAAAACTCACAAAACGAGCTACCTTACGAGAGTTTGACGCGCCGTCGCAATGCCTCTGGCGAGGCACGTCTTCACCGACCGAGTTGCTTCGCGCGACAATTTCATTCTGTGTGTGGATGTACTGATAAGCTAACTTACCTGTCAAAACTGACTTCATTACACTTCTTACACTCATACTTGTACATGTGCTTCTCAGTCGTGTGAGTCTTCAAAAGATACTCTGTCTTGTAATAGTAGTTACACAAGTTACAGAGGAAATTTCCACTAACATGCTGAAACAAATTAAAATTATAATGAAGTTATAAAAAAAAAACTATTTCATAAATTAAATCAACCCTTAACGTAAGGCCTGAGTAGACGCTCGAGTTGGGCGTGCGTTGGGGCGGGGTGTGCAGCGTGCATGTTAAATAAATGCAAACGTATAGGAGCGGCCATAGCGCGCGCTCACGCTGCTCACATCACTTGTGAGCCCGACGCCACGCTGCACGCCCCGCCTAACGCTCTGCTTCGAGCGTCCACTCAGGTATTACACTTACACCGACTAAGATGGCTACAGACACGCATGATTACTTAATTGTTACTAACATACGTCGCACTACAGCGGGTATTTTGAGGACAAATCATTTGGTAAGGTATACAAAAATAGATCTTAACTTACGAGTACATGTACTTAGTATTTGTAACATAGTTACCTGTTATCATGTATTAATCTTAAATGTGTAATACTCTTTGAAGTGACAATTGATAAGCCCATTTAAGCGGCCATCTAAAAAACAAATAAATAGCTGACATGCGTCATCATGACTGCCGTTCATACTTGTATTTGTTGGTGCAGTGGCGTCTATTTAATAGAAAGATTAGAAAGATTTGCTTTATTTGTTAATTTGCACACCTAAATATGTATTGAAATGGATAAGATACTATGGCAGCAGTCTGAACTTAAGTCACGGAAAGGTCATACATATTGGAAAAAAAAATATTAATAATATATTCACATAATAAGTAAGTTGTTAAATCAAATATACTACATATTATTCAGTCTTGTTTTTATTTATAATTGAAGGGATATAAACTAATAGATACCTAACTAACGTACAGCCTTAGTTGCTAAGGTATTTGGATTTGCACATTACAAATACTAGGTACGAAATACTAAGTACACATACTTTATTGTGACAACTCGAAAATTGATTTGTGAACCTTATGAAGTGACATGCCCGCAAAATGCCCGCTGTAGTGCGACGTATTGGGCCATCTTTGTCTTTAAAATAAATAAATTGAAATTACAGTGTAATATGAACCTTTGTGCACCCCGATAAGGTTTACGATGGCGCGTTATATACAATGGGCGTAGAGTTTAAAGGGTTAAAAATTAAACTGCTTTTATTTAAACAAAACATACCCGTAGCTATAAGAACAATCTTCAATAATAAGAAAAACATGACTATGATAAACACACAAATTGATTCATCTGACACATGTTTTGGGGGTTAAAAACACCACTGTTAATTTAGTCATTATTACATCAATTTTGTTTCACATTTCTTTTAAATAGGTGACACATGCATATTAACAAGTAGCTAGCTAACCTATTCAAATTGACTTGTGTAATTGTATGGAAATGGTCGAAGTTTATAAATTTGTTTTCTGTAAATAAACATATTATTACAAACAAGTACCTACATGACCTTCTGTGAAGTTATCCACCTCCACATTTATCTACTAATTGACATTCAAGTCAAGGAAGGGTGGAAGGTACAGTATGTGTATGTATGTGTATGGTTTACTAAACCTGCTGCTGCTGCTGCACTCTGGTGGCAGAACATTGCAGTAATACCCCCTATTGATATCAATTGCCTTTGTTTTCAGTAATCAGTGTGTTTATTGCTGTCATAGGTTATACAAGTTGGTACATTTTGTTGGTTCGGCTATGAAACCCTGTAGGTTTGTTTTTTTATTTTATAACAAGAGAAATTCAATTCTAATTTCTACACATTTGAATCTAA
This sequence comes from Cydia strobilella, assembly GCF_947568885.1. Lineage (NCBI taxonomy): Eukaryota > Metazoa > Arthropoda > Insecta > Lepidoptera > Tortricidae > Cydia > Cydia strobilella. Next base: position 6,114,201 of record NC_086060.1, read on the forward strand.
ATTCACTGTCTGGTGTAGAATCTATAGCCCATAGCTACCTGCCGGGCTAGCACATGATTAGCGCGAGAATATCTCGCCGCGACATAGACTACCCGTCCCTCTTTAATTCATACAGTTAGTAAAAGACGGGTAGTCTATCTCGCGGCGAGATACTGTCGCGCCAATCATGTGTTCGGCCTACTGACAGTGAATATGTGAAATATGGAATAGAGATTTTCTCACCTGATCATGCATCCTTAAATGAGCAGTCAGCCTCTGCTGAGTATTATATCCCTTATTGCACACCTCGCACCTGAACGTCCCGTGACTAAATAGCCTGTACACATCCACTGCTGCCTGCGCCTCCTTGTCTGTTATAGCTACCATACTGGCATACTCTTCATCCAGACTTGAGCTTTCCGGTTCTAAATTCTTAGCCTTTCCTTTAGGTTTTTTAGCGGGCGGGGGCAGGGGCTCTTCGTCGGAATGTTGATCACTAATATTATCATTATTATCAAAGTAATCATCATCATCTTTAACAATTGATATTGGTTGTTCTAAATGTTGGTGCGCTATACTTGGTTGCGGCTCTTCCTCCACTTTAACATCTAGCTGTATCGTTTCTTGTTTTTTCGGCATATGTATAACTTGGGTGGTGTATGTACTGTGGTGGATGATTGGTATTATGTCACCGTAGTATATTCCTAGTCGGCTAGTTCTGGTCCATTGGGAGTATGCTTCTTCGTAATTTGTCCTATTTATATCTATGTACGATAGTGTAGGTTTTAGGTCTAAGCATTCCCTATCTATAGCCTCCAGTTTATGTATGCTGATCTGAAATAAATAAGAAATTATAAGCTAAAAAGAGTAAGTAGGTAAATAGTCTTTATTGCACCTTAAAATTAGTGGCTCTGAGACCTCATGGAACCCTGTGGCTTTAGCGTTTTAAAATATTTCTAAAACCTAAATCAGCAAAAAAATCTATGCAATTATTGAACCTGCTCACAAAATTTCAAGAGAATTGGTTGCCGTTCTCCACTACAGGTAGTGGAGAACATCTGGACTTTAAACAGCGTTTTGGCCAAGCTGAGAAGGAGACCTTTGTTTCACTTCGTCAATTAAAAGTACAGGTAGTATCATTAATATGAAAAGTTTGATATTAGTTTTTTAATTACTTTACAAAACAAGACTTTTATATAAAAGGTAAAATAGAATAGAATTACTACAAGTGATTGATATTATCCAAAGAAGAACTGATTTGAAAAACAAAGTATATAGTTTGAACCAATTTTATGAATATTAATCAAGGTTAATCATTATCAACCTCTTTAATTAATTACTTATTTACTTCACATAATATCAGGATATTTATGGTATTCAACCATTGTTTTGTTTAATTATGTGGTTGGTTTCTCTAACTTGTGTAATTAATTCACTTTTATTTATTTATCTTATCAGTACTGGTGGTATTTGAAAGAATTGGTCCCTCTTGCTAGGCTTGTGTCGGTCATGAACTAAGAACTGTTAAGAATGAAATCCCGTGAAGGACCGAAAGGAACTAAATCTTTTTGCACACTCTCAATCGGTCTTTAGGTCCTTTAGTTCAGTGGGATTGGAGAGCGCTTGACTGAGGGCAACGGAAAATGGATGGAACGAAACGTTTCACAATGTCGCTGGCACAGGTGCGAACGAGATGAAAGAACGACGTGAGTGACGAGACACGCCAAAGTCCGAAAAGTATGAAGGAAAATCAAATATTTTTCTATATATTTTAATTTGTTTTATTGTGTTATGGTGTTTTTGACATATAGTATCGTAACAACTTGAATTATATTCAGTTACCAAAGGTTGGAAAAAAAAATCGAGTGTAAAACAGATTCCTATTCATTCCTGGCTCTCAACAACCGAACTGAGCTAAAGGAACTAAAAGACTGAACTAGTTCGTTTGACCGATTGCCGAGCGCTCTCTGTAGTGAACAAGCAGGCACAAGTCTACCTCTTACACACACACCCTGTCCCTCTTGCACACAGCTAAAACAGAATTAGTGCTCATGTCAGCAAAAAAAAGGATCATGCCAGTCTTCAAGTACTGCAGTCATAATGGTATACGATTCAGGCAGATAAATATAATGCAAGCATTTTTTTAAACTAACCTTTTGGGTTATCCCTACTCTATTTTAAACAGTTGCTCATCATAAACTAGGGTATAACTAGAATATAGTTTAGACTGACCTCTTTATTCCTTTGCTGGAGTTCACGCAACGTAAAATGGGCTCGCTGGCATTTTTTACGAAACTTTACAAATCGTTTCACATATGCTGAACACTCCACACACAGATATTTGGGCAAACCAGAGCAGTCAGTCTGAAAGAGAACAAAATCTAATTTATAATAATTTCGGAAAATGTATTATAGTTTTCTTTAATTATAAATATTAATAAATAGGAAAGGATAAACAAAATCTTAGCGGAAATACCAGAATATCAAGCGAAAAAATATACCTTCAGGCCAGATATCAAGTTGAATTCCTGGCGTAACGTGCCAGAGTCCATGTTGTAAAGGTTAACATTTGTACTAAAACAAACTGTACAAGCTTTCAAGTCGTACATTTTATGTGCTTTAATTTAGTTCTTCACTATTTATTAAAAATCATGATTTTATCAATAAACAGCCGCGACGCATCCGCATTGTTGGTTTACAATTGAGTGAATGAAGAATCGAATGACATAATGAATGACGTACGACGTACTCATGAAGTTTGTCAAAGGAGTCAAAGGACTGTCTCATTTCTTACTATCTTTGTCTTACACTAGTACTAGCACGTAAAAGAAAAGGATGGGTATGGTTTTTTGTTCTTATTTACTGCCAATTTGGTTTGACCAACTATAGTATAAAACTGGATTAGTCGTGAGTGGTGGGGCGGAACTGTCAGAACGGGATAGTCTTATGTATCTTTCAGTAAGCAGCAGAGAAAGCGTTACTATTGTTTGTCCTTGTTACAGTCTCACTTTTTTTTTAATTCCCCACCGTAAATTTGTATGGTTTATGGTGGGCTACAAATCTACTTGACCAATCATATTGTCGCATTTCGTATGTTCTGTCCCTCACAGGCGCACGCGGTAGGCCACTTCTATAGGATCCTACCTTCAATGGAATGGACGTACTTGACTGAATGAATGAAGAATGAGCGAAATTGTCAAGTAAAGCGGCTAACACCAGTAACTAGTTAATAATCTGTGGCTAACACATGCGGTAATGTGTTAGCTGCTTAAGAATGGAAATCATATGAAAATTCGAAATTGTCTGTTTATCTGTGGCAAAATGAGAAGTCCGGTTTACATTCGCGTGCGAACCACGTGCCGAGCCGCGCCACGAGACGCGAGTGTAAATGCTGGGCTCGTGGGTAGAGGGAGGCAGGGAGACGAGCTACGAGCCCACCATTTACACTCGCGTCGCGTCTCGTGGCGCGGCTCGGCTCGTGGCTCGCACGCAATGTAAATTGTAAACGGACTTGAAAGCGTGAAAAGAGATGTCTGAAATGATCAAATTAGAATGACATTGACAGATCACTGACTGACAGATGATTCAATATTCATCAACCTCTCTATCTTCCCCAAAGCTTCCCATTCCCATTCCCATTATAATTTCCCCGAAAGTTTTCCTCCAACAAAACAAGATTTAATTTTCGTTCGCAGTAACCTCACAAACAATGGCCGAGAAAAAGAAAGCGCTGTTCATTTGTCTTGGTATGTATTTGGCTGTAATGCACAATGAACTCTTTAAAAGTTAGAACACGGTTAGAACAGTATCCTGTAAGCTATAGCATGACTCAAAATATCATTGTGAAATTAAATTACGTGTTCTAGGAAACATTTGCCGCTCGCCGATAGCCGAGGGCGTTTTCCAGAAAACCGTGAATGACTTGAACATCGGCGATAAGTGGGAAATCGACAGTGCCGCGATCGGCGCTTGGCATGTCGGAAATACACCGGACTATCGCGCTATGGACGCTATGAAGGAGCATAATGTTCCATACAACAACCATGCTAGGCAGGTAAGATTTTGTATGTTTAAGAATAGATCAGGGGTTATTCCCACTTATTGTTGTTTTGTACGGTGAATTTGCTATTTTTAATGTGACCCTATTTTAATTGTTTAATGTATGTAATAATCTTATATGTATAATTAATATTCAAGGCCGGTTTTGACCACGGCAACCGTTGTACTGATTAATGAGTGTGACAATCGTTAGCTCTCAGATGGCTGACATAACCGATTTTAGCAAATGTACAGCCACATTTACTGCAAGTCGGCACCCCTCCAACAAAATTGTATAAAAAAAGATGTTTATTCAAAAAGTTTGAATATAGGTACATAATAAAAGTACACGATAATGCTTAATTGAAAAGGAAAGTGGCAGAGTGGTTGAGTGGTGGGAGGAGAGTGGAGTAGTGGTGGTGGAGTGGGAATGGTGGTGAGGCGGTGCAGTGGGGATTTGATTCGGGCAGGCCTCTAACTCGTCATGCTTCGCGTCAAGTTCCACTCGCCTTTGCTCTTTGTAATATTTACTTTCCATTTTTCAGATTACAAAGGATGACTTCAACCACTATGACTACATATTTGGCATGGATGAGGCCAACATGAAGGACCTCAAGAGACTAGCTCCCAAGAACAGCAAGGCTGAGCTACTTCTGTTTGGTGATTTTGACCCTCAAGGTGACAGGATCATTCGAGATCCTTATTATGTAAGTTAAAAACTAGTCATACTTAAAATTAAAAAAAAAAAACAATTTAGCAACCATACATATCACACGAAAGTTCCATAATGTTTTGGTTCAGTATAGTTTTTATATGTAGAGGGCGCCACTTCCTACGTAATTGTCACATTTTTGACGTAAAATGGCAACAATTTAGTATGGAATTTTTTTAGTTCCATTTTATTTAATTTCTACTATTTTATGTCGCACTACAGCATCCCATCCCACCACCCACGTTTTTTCTATTTTTATCAATTTAAATCATATTGTCATGCAATAAGGTCTAAATTCGTTTGAATGAAACATGTAAATTTTGTTTTTTTTTTCATTTTTTCAGGATGCTGATTCCAAGGGTTTTGAAAAATGTTACCAGCAGTCTGTAAGATGTTCCAAGGGATTTTTAGAGCACTTGGAAAAGAAAGGCTGAGAAGAATACTGCTACATTCCAACAATGACACATAATACTGTATAGTAAATTATTTTCATTTTTCAAATAAATTTTTGTTTTAACTTTTCTTGTTTTTCATTATCTGGTATTCTAAGGAAGGATTTGTATGAAATAAAGAATTGGATGGAGATTCATTATTTCCATTTGGATTAACTAGCCTCAGCCTCAGTTAAATTTTCATTATTTTAAAATCCTAATAGTGTAGTAGTAAGATATTTCAATTTTATATTTATACTGTCATTAACTTTGATTACTGGTTTGATGCTTATCTATCGCATTAATTAGGCAAAAGCAAAACCTGTAATGGATCAAGTTTTAATTACTAAAAAAAAAAAATATTTTTGGTAAAAGTTTTGTTTGAATTGCCAGTTTATAAGAAAGATTTTGTGATTGATCTCTTTTACATTTAAGTAAACAATAAAAAAAAGTAATACATGCCATTTATATTTAGATGTGGAAACATATTTAGACACCTTTTCTTAAATACAAATAGTTTTCATTGCCTATGCAATGCCATTATATTAAAACTATACTAATTTACAGTCAGTATCAAACACTGATAAAATAAATTCAGAATCTTCACAATACTGTTTTCCGTCCTTTAGATTTAGAATCTTAATTATTTATAGAGTGCTCAACTATAAATTGAATGAATTAAAAAGAGCACATATACTGCCTTTTTCTTTTTCTCTGTGACTTGGAACCATCTACAGCAATAAACCTAACCACATCATCAACAACAACTCTCTGAACGCAACATTTATCTGTCTGATCATTCTCAGGCTCCAAGTCTATACTCATATTTGTGTCACTTAGGGAATCTGATTTAACTCTGCTTCTGAAAGGTTTGGACGGGCCTGGAATGCTAACACTAGAGAGTATATTAAGCGGAGCTTTTGTTGTATCAGTCTTCTGTCTATTTTTAGGCACTACCAGTTTCCCTACTCGCTCCGGCCCCTCGTTTGACAGAAGCATTGAATACAGAAACAGTGAGTTAAACCTCTCCATTAAGAGAAACATTTGCTCTTTGAAAATTTGATTTTTTCTCATCAATTGACTCGCATTGATATTCACATCAGATTTAGATGTGTTTTCTTTGGTCTTATTGTTGATATAAGCCATGAGTTTTCTGCATCCTGTTATTGTTGCATAGTGTGGAGGAAGCACATATGTTACACCGCCTAAAGCATTATTTCCCCATATGTCTGGTGCATTCGCAAACGTAACAGCTGTTGTTTGTTGTTTTCTTGAGTAACTCTTTACTTGAAATAGATTTACGTCCTGCTGCGTATTTAGCAAGCCTGGGTACTTTTCAGCATATGAGCTTTTTTTGAAAAGGTCCTGCTTCAACTTTGCTCTCAAGAAAATGATCATTTTTTGCAGATTTGTCACATTCAGATTATGTGCTGATACTACAGCATTAGTATCTAGAACAAATATTTCATCTTCATCATAGATTTCATGTCGTTTTTTTTCCTCCTCTTGTTTGACATGTTCAGTTAAAAGATTAGCTATAATGGCATCTTCTATGATTTCAAGTGGTGATTCCCTTGTGATCCTTTTGCTTTTTCTATTATCAATTTCTGTTTCTATTCTCTTCTTTAGAACTTCAGTGGCTTTGTTTAGGTTGTCAGTGGCGAGTCCGTGGCCAAGGCGCCGTGCACCTCTTCTCGGTGCATTTTCAAGTGACAAGTTTGGATGTCTTTTCATCCATTTTAATAAGGTAATATATCTAGCTCTTAAATGTACTCTAGTTTTATCAGGGAAGTGCTTGGTAACACTGGAGTAGTTGGTGAGACATTCCTCATTGGCCATCAGTTGTAGCAGCTGCCGATCTTCCTGAACTGTCCAGACAGCAGAGATCCTCTTCTTAGCTAAAACTTGGTAACGCACACGAATCTGAGTGGCTGAACGGCCTGGTAGATACTCTGACATTTTCTTGAAGTTTGGTCCAAACTTATCAAAACATGTCAATATAACAGCATCTTCTTCTGGTAGGAATCTGCCTTTCCTCTTCTCAACAAGCCTGAAATACTTGTTATAAATTTGTATCTTAGTCCTGTTCTCCATGGATGAAGCTACTTTGCCCCAGGGTATGTAATCTTCTTCTTTATAATATTCAATCAATCGCTGAAGAAACTGTTCCTCTTCCTTCGTCCATTTTTTCCCGCAGGTTGTATTGCTCATGTTAGTTCTGTAGTAAACAAAGACTTGGTAGGCTGTTCTGCCGGTGTTCAGTTCTTTAGCAATGGCAGCCCAGTCTTGAAAATTGTACTTGGTTACTATATCTTGAAAGCGGGCATGTTCTTCAAGTTTCCAAGGATCTTTATTGATAGTAGGATGCAAAAATTCTTTCCATAGTATTCTGTACTCTGCAGCACAGTGTCTTTTATTTAATTTATTTGCAACTATTTCCCAGTCATACTCCTGGTCTATTGGCAATGCTAATTCTTTTAAAGTCTTTTTTCCTAAAGCACTGATCTCTTTGTTTATAGTGTCAACTTGTCTTTCTAATTTCCTTGACCATTTATCTTTGTTCTGGCGTTTCAGCTGTGCAATCTTTGAATTCAACTCTTTCTTTTTAATATCAATTGACATTTCAAGAAGAAGTTTATTCAAACTGACTTTGTCTTTAGCAGTCCAGCCAGGCACTGAAGTGATCTCAGAAAAATCGTACATGTTGCTTTTTTTCATAATTATAGTATCTTCATTATCAGGAGCTGGAAAATATGATTTGTCCTTAAAATATGGTTTACCGCAGTTTATGTAGCGGAACGTTTCTTGCCGATCTTTCTCTGTAGGGACTGCTAGCTTGTGAAGATCATTTAAGCTTTGTCTGCACTCATTTAAGCGGCCAACGAGCACTGATTCCAGTCTTCGTAGTTTTTCGTCTAGAAGCTTGTTAAGGGCTAAAGCAGAGTCGATTTTTGCATGTTCCTGTGCGGCGGTGTTAGTAGAAGTGCTGAGAATGGACCGAGAGTGTAGTGAGCTTACGCTGCCGCTTAACGATCCTAGGAGGATAGAAGGCTCGTCGTCTTGTGCTAAAGCGGCATTTAGCTGCGCTATATCGTTTAGCTGCTGTTCTTCATCACTATCCACATCCATAGTGTGCATTTTAACGAATGGTACTGTTTGCCTTTTGATACAAATAAAAATAGCTTTAAATCATTGAAAATGTTGTGATAAATTCTCAAAATAAAACACAAAAATTTGCTTACCGCAACGAATGTCAAGATCAAAACTGTCAAATGTGAAATGTGAAGTACGTTCAAAAATCTAATTCATAACTGTAAAGAACGGAACGAAATTGAGTGCCATTGTCGTTTTTCATATTTATATTTAGTAACTTGGACTAGAACTGAATGCAATTAAAATCTCTTTCATAGCGATTATATTAAATTTTTAAAGTATGTTGCGTGAAAATCGCAATACCGCAGTATCCATCAATATAATTTGTGTTTCTAAACGTACGCTGACTAACTGTTATTCAAGCTTATGTTAAAAACGCTTATTTTCTAGGTATGATTGTCATTTCGGACAGCACCATGTGTACTTGAGTAAAGTAAACAAAACATAGGTAGTTTAATATATGGAGTGTAGAATTAAATTAAGTTTTGATTCGAATGCGCGGGGTCGGAATCTGTTCTTTGGATTTATTGTATTTTTCTAAAGATTCCCATGTTTTTAACGACATCGTTGAACCTTAGGTAACTATGTCCGAACCAGGTATCATAAAAAAACTTAGTGAGGATGTGGTAAACCGAATAGCAGCCGGTGAGATCGTTCAAAGGCCGGCAAATGCTTTGAAGGAACTTATTGAAAATAGGTAAAATGAATAAATAATAATTGCTTTTATCATTATGAACTGTCTCAAACACTGACACACACACCCTTTATTACAGTTTAGATGCCAAATCAACCAATATAATTATTACTGTAAAAGCTGGCGGCTTAAAATACCTGCAGGTATGTTATTATATTAAATGTTAATTTAAATTTTTAATTAGGTATTTTTATATTTAAACCAACTAACCATATGATATGCTAGATCCATAGGCTACAGCATCCGATTACTATGAGGCCCACTATGTGCCTGCTTACCATAAAAAAACCTTACCCTATAATTTTTTAAAGGTGCTTGATAACTCCATTCCAAGTAGGTTACCTACATTCAAAATTTTTTTTAGATTCAAGACAATGGCACTGGTATCCGGAGCGACAACTTAGACATTGTCTGTGAGCGCTTCACCACCTCAAAGCTGAGCCAGTATGAGGATCTGCAGGAGATCAACACTTACGGCTTCCGGGGAGAGGCTCTGGCGAGCATCAGCCATATTGCCCATCTGACTATACTTACCAAGACTGCCGCTTCTAAATATGCTTACAAGTAAGTTTATATGACAATATGGGACCTTTGTTCCTTAGCAATGTATGTCTTAATCACATAGTCAAAAGAATTGGGAAGGTGAGTTGCAGCTTTATTATTTTATTAAGATAACATAAATAATATTCGGGAAAACCTACTAGCGTTCAACATCCTTTATCAAATGTAGACTCAGCATCAGTGCCATTTTTAGTTATTAATAAATAAGTTGTATTTGGGTAATTTCCGAACGCTCAAATGGAAATGGACAGGGCACATGATGCGCTCACAAAAAGACAAATGGACAGAAGATGTCACGGAATGGTACCCAAGAGGAGACCCCAATGTAAACCATACAAAAGAATGGAAGATGACTTTCCTAAAGACTGGAGAAGACTCAAAAAACCGCGATGAGTGGCGCCACCTGGAGGAGGCCTATGTCAAAGACAGCCTGACAAAGAATCAGATAAAAAAAGAGCATAAATAAATAAAATATTGATACATATACTAATATAATTGTAATGTAAATACTGAGTCAGGAATAAAGGCTATTTCAATGCAATTCAATTCAATTTGGGTAATTTCGGAAAACGAGTAATCCTGAAAGTAATAAGAGATTCGGAATCATCCACCACTTCCTTTACCTGAAATAGAAACAGCATTGCTGTTGAAAATATTAATGAAAAACTGTAATTTTTTTATTATTATTATAAACTAAACGGCGATTGGCCCTAGTCACACCTGATGGAAAGTGAAGACAGGGCCTAAGATGGAGCTCACCGGTTCAGTAACAGCCTATTCACTCTTGTTTTAAAGAGACAGAGGTCGTATTGATCAGGGAATACAGATGGCGGGAGCGCATTCCATTCCTTAGCCGTAATATTTACCCCTCATTGTCAAAATGGTATTTACAGGGCATCATATGCAAGGCAAAAATGTTATATTTACCCCTTGTTATGTATAGACAATGGGGGTAGGTTTTGACATTTGGGTACAAAGTGGGGTAGTTGTGAAAAGTCAGTCTGTCAACGCGAACCTGATCCATGCCAGTGTCTGGACCCCTAAACTGTGAGTTATATTAGTGGCGACGAGAAAAACTAGGACAATAGTGTGCAATTACAGTGTAAAGTGTGTGATTTGAGTGAAAAACGCATAAAAGTAGGTATCACTGTGCAAAATGGGCATCAAGTTTGGGGAGTTTGATGTGGCGCTTGGCTGCTGGAAAAATTACATAGAGCGGTTTACTTTTTGTCTGCAGGCAGGTGATATTGAAGACGATAGTAAAAAGAAAGCTAATTTATTAGCTGTGTGTGGTTCCGACTTGTATGATCTGATTATATCACTGATAGCACCAACTCAAATAAGTGAGGTTACTTTTACAACAATTGTGGGTAAGTTGAACAATCATTTCCACCCGAAGCCAAATGAAATTATCCAGTCTTATAAATTTCATACTAAGTATCAAGAGGAGGGGGAAAAGATTAGGGATTTCATAGCACAATTGAGGAAATTGAGCATCGACTGTAACTTTACAGATTTGGATCGAACGCTGCGGGATCGTTTAGTGTGTGGTATAAGGGACAAAGAAGTACAGAAGAAGTTGTTACAACAGAGTACATTGACATTTGATCAAGCTTGTCAGATTGCTTTATCTCATGAGGCGGCAGGGATTGATTCAAGTATTATTGTTCCGGCTTCTTCTAGTCAAGTTTCTGGTGATTTAGAAGTACCAATGGAAGTAAATAAATTGACTAACAAAAGGAATGAAAGGCAGACAGAAAAGATGTCATGTGTGCGTTGTGGTAGACCCCATAGAGGCCCCTGCAGGTTTAGATGGACCAAATGTCATGGCTGTGGCAAGACGGGCCATATCGAGGCGGTTTGTGGTTTGAAGTTAAAAGGAAATAATACACCAAAATCTGATTTTAATGGATTATATGAAGAAATTGCAGTTAATAATATGAGACAAGATAGTGCAGTACCAGCATATATGATGGAAATAATGCTGAATAGAGTTAGAATAGATATGGAAGTAGACTCCGGGTGCGCTTTCAGTCTCATAAGTGAGCAGACCGCTAGGATAGTTTGGCAGGGCTCGCTCCCAGTATTTGATGATATTGGGGTTTCTTTAAAGACATGGACACAGAACAGACTATGTATAATGGGTAAAGTGACAGTTTTGGTTCAGAATAAGAAGATAAAGAAAAACTTATCCTTAGTTGTGGCTAAGGGCAACGGGCCAAGCTTGATCGGTCGGAATTGGTTCCGGGATTTAGGGATACACGTCCAAGGAGTAAATAGTTTAAAGGTTGACAGCGATGAAGTGACCACAACACTAAATGGAATACAGAAACGCTATGTAGGAGTTTTTCAGGAAGGATTAGGGAAATATACGGGGCCTGTAGTGTGTATTAGGCCAAAAGAAGGAGCAAAGCCAGTATTTTTAAGAGCAGACCGGTGCCGTTCGCAATAAAAGGCCGAATTTACGAAGAGTTGGATAGGCTAGAAGCTGAAGGCGTTTTGGAGGCGACTTCACATTCCGAATGGGCCACACCTATAGTTCCAGTACTTAAGCAAGATGGCAAGGTACGTCTGTGCGGGGATTATAGGGCGACAGTGAATGCCGTGACGGATACTGACACTTACCCCTTACCTACCCCCAGTGAAGCTTTTGCGGAATTACAAGGGGGAGTTTTATTTACAAAGATAGATTTGGAACGGGCGTACACCCAGGTTATGGTAGATGAGGAGACAGCGAATTTGCTAACTATTAATACCCCTAAGGGGTTATATAAAATGAAGAGATTACCCTTCGGGGTAAAGGCTTGTCCTGGCATATTCCAACGACTCATGTCGACGCTATTGGCTGGTATCCCTGGGGTAGCCGTACTGTTAGACGATATTGTGGTTACTGGCAATGGAGTGCAAGAACACAATAGGAGGCTCGAGGCGGTGCTTCATAAGTTACAGGAAGCGGGATTGCGAGTGAATAAAAACAAATGTAAATTTGCTGCCAGGAGTGTGCAGTTTTTAGGTTTTATGATTGACGAATTTGGTATTCATCCTTGCGAGGAGAAGATTAATGAGATTGAGAAGACGCCTGCACCTCGTAATGTGAAAGAGCTTCAAGCATTCCTGGGGCTGACAAATTTTTATGATAGATTTTTGCCACACAAAGCGTCGATTTCTGAGCCATTGTACAGATTACTTGACAAAGACGCGAAATGGAAATGGGGAAAAGAACATCAAAATTCATTTGAGAAGCTAAGGAAAATGCTTTCCAGTAAAGATACTCTGGTGCATTATGACATAAAAAATAAACTTATTTTATCTTGTGACGCGTCACAGTACGGACTGGGAGCAGTGTTAGAACACGAGATGGCTGATGGAAGTATCAGACCCGTAATGTTTGCCTCGAGAACCATGAACGCACATGAACGTGATTATGCACAAATAGACAAGGAAGCAGCTGCTATAATATTTGGCTTGAAGAAATTTCATCAGTTTATAAGTGGTCGAAGAGTGATTATCAAGACAGATCATAAGCCTTTGTTGGGGATATTCGATTCAAAGAAACCTATACCCAATATTATATCACCTAGGATGTTACGGTGGGCACTCCTACTGAACTCTTACGACTATGAAATACAATATGTCCAGGGGAAAAAAATTGGAAACGCAGATGCCCTCAGTCGATGGCCGGGTCCACCAGGTACGCAAATGCCGGAAGAGGATTTTTTAGGAATTCTACTAATAGAGGAGACACCCATTGAATTGGAGTTTTCTGCCATAGAAGTGGCCAACTTGACAAAAAAGGATAAGTGTCTCAGTAAAATATTATATTGGATACGTAACGGATGGCCTGGGAAGAGTAATGACGAGTACAAGGTTTACTGGCAAAAGCGAGACGAGTTTTCCATGTATAAAGATTGCATTTTATGGGGAAATAGAGTGGTTATACCAGAGAAGATGCGAGGAAAAGTGCTGGAGGAGCTGCATATGAATCACGACGGTATTGTGATCACAAAGGCTATGGCGAGAAGCTATTTTTGGTGGCCTGCGATGGATAAGCAAATTGAAGACATGGTGAAGAGCTGTAACGTGTGTGCAGAAAATCGAAATATGCCATCTAAAGTTACCCATCATTGGATAAAGCCAGATAAAGCATGGTCTAGACTACATATGGATTACGCTGGGCCATTTCAAGGAAAGGTATTTTTAATTGTAATTGACGCTTATTCTAAGTGGCCAGAGGTCAAGATCGTACCAGATATGAGTAGCTCTACGTTAATAAGAATATTGCGGGATGTTTTTGCAGAACAAGGTCTTCCTGATGTACTTGTAAGTGATAATGGAAGAAGTTTTGTTTCAGAGGAGTTCCGTAAATACTTAGAATCCCAAGGGATCAGACAAGTCCTGTCCGCCCCTTACCACCCTGCGACCAACGGTCAAGCGGAAAGAACGGTGCAGACAGTGAAGGCTAAATTAAGGAAAATAACATCTGGACCATGGGAAGTGAGATTACCAGCGATACTGTATGGGTTACGTACCACACCAAACAGCGTCAATGATAAAACTCCGGCTGAGCTCCTGAACAACAGACGTTTTAGAACTAAGTTCGATAGGTTGAACCCCCTGTCTTTCAGATGTGTTGATAAGGAAAAAGTAATAGAGAAGAATAGTGAGACAAAGCACAGGGAGTTTAATACTGGACAGTCAGTGTATGTAAAGAACTACTGCGGTGGACCACGCTGGTTGAAAGGGACGGTGGAAAAGCGACTAGGGGTCTGCAGATACTTAGTGAAATGGAACGATAAGATGTTAGTACGACACATCAATCAAATGCTCGGTTGCGGGGGGGGAAGGACAACAGAAGGTCCCTGAGGTAACCGATGATGCTACGGATGACGATGACGAGTATACCCGAGTTGCGATACCTTCGCCTCATCGTTGGGCGGATATCATAGGGGTGTCCGGACCCCAGGACATCACGATACACGGAAACCCACAAAATACCGCATCCAGCAGCCACAAACGTGCTAGACAGACCACACCCCCAGACTCACCCGATTATAAGAGAATAGCCCTAGCGGATAGCGATAGCGGCAGTGAGTCAGAGCTGTCTGAATGTAGAAATGTAGAGACGGAGGAAGAATAGTTGAAGTGTTAAAGTAGTGTAACAGTAGCATAGTGTAGGGTTAGGTAATAGTGTTAGTGAACTTTATAAAATAGTGAACTCTCTTAATGGGGGAGGTATGTTATGTATAGACAATGGGGGTAGGTTTTGACATTTGGGTACAAAGTGGGGTAGTTGTGAAAAGTCAGTCTGTCAACGCGAACCTGATCCATGCCAGTGTCTGGACCCCTAAACTGTGAGTTATATTACCCCTCATTGTCAAAATGGTATTTACAGGGCATCATATGAAGACGGCAAGCTAAAAGGTCCGATAAAGGCCTGTGCTGGTAACAATGGCACCCAAATCACTGTAGAAGACCTATTCTACAACGTCATAGCCCGTAAGAGAGCCCTACGGAGCCCTACCGAAGAATACACATACATTATGGATGTGGTTGGCGGGTATGCTGTGCATAATAGCCATGTTGGGTTTACGCTTAAGAAATTTGGAGAGAAGACTGATGTGAAGACACCTGTTAATTCTTCTGTTATAGAAAATGTTAGGATTGTAAGTATTATTGTGTATTATTGTTTAATCCCTGCCGCTTTATTCGACCATTGCTCTACGAAACAACATTTCCAACTTAAATGGTTGGCAGTCCTGAACTGTGAGTGTCTCCAGGAACTTCCTGTCTCGCACAGCTACACTCTGGAATAAACTATCGCCTGCGGTATTTCCGGACTCTTCAAACCCTCAAGAAAAGAGCGTACTCCTATCTTAAATGCCGGCAACACATTTACAACCCCTCTGGTGTTCATGCGTGACAGTAATCGCTTACCATCAGGCGAATCGTCTGCCATTTTGCCTCCTATTACATAAAAAAAACATGTGGTTCATACATTTATTTGAGTTATTTGCCATTAGTACCTAGTAGTACCATCGCCCCATAGATGGTAGGATCCTATAGATGTGCTATGCGCATCCGTCCGTGAGGGACTCAACATACGCAATGCGACAATATGATTGTACTAGGCTAGGAGGCCGTTATTATTCTTATTACAAAGCAGGGATGTTGCGGATGCCGATCTTTTGACATCCGCGGATGCGGATGCGGATTTTTAAAGGTGGATGTCGAGATTAGGCACATAAAAAACGTCAAATATTACACTTTAGTAATTTTTATTTAAAAAAAAAGGAAACTTGGTATTTGAACAAGAATATAGGTGCCCCACAACCGCATTACTATACTAAAGTTCAAATAAAACAAACTTTTCACTTCTTGTCGCTGTCCGTCATAGGCTAAAGTGCTCGATCGAAGAATCACAAAAACGAAACGAGATTCCTATTGCTATTAAGACGTTCCTGTACCTACCTGTTCAACATCCGCATCCGCATCAAGCTCCGCATCGATTTTATGCGGATGCGGATGTTGAAAATAATGCGGAAGTTCCGCGGTTGCGGATGCGAATATTTGCAACATCCCTATTACTAAGGAATAAAGTCCATTTTTAATTGAACTTTTAAAATTTAACAGATTCACGGTAACTCAATAGCCAGAGAGCTGATGGAGCTGGAAGTAAAAGATGAAACGCTAAAGCTGTCTGTACACGGGTTCATTACGAACGTCAACTACTCGCATAAGAAAGGAGTCATGTTGCTGTTTATCAATCATCGCTTAGTTGACTCGCAATGTAAGTTAAGTTTTCCTGTATAACGTCCTGTTCTACACAATTAAACAAGACATTTCTAATTTTAACTATAAAACTCCCGTGAGACTCAAACATATTAGATTATTTGTAAATTGGACCGAAACATGTCGAGCTATTCGACTTAATAATACGTGAGTGACCCGGTTTAAAATAATCTAAGACATATATAATAATTATAAGTATATAAACTGGTTATATGCCTTTATATCTACAGGTTGTTCCAGAACAACCATGTCACAGTGACACCGGAGGTAGGTCAACTAAAGAGGGACCTAACGAGCGTTTTTTTTTACGTGGAGTAATTCAGTTAGGCATTTCGGCCCCAGTAAAAGTTGCATGGTTTTCGAGTTATCAATTAAAGGTACTAAAAATGTACAAAGGGGAAAATTCTCAATTTATTTATTTATTTCGGTAATAACTCTAAAACCGTGCAACTTTTACTGGGGTCATGTTAGGCTGGTTAGGTTCCTCTTGAGTTGACCTACCTCCGGTGTCACTGTGACGTGGTACTTCTGGGACACTGTATAATTATGTTTCTTCTTTTAGCTATTCGTAAAGCTGTTGATTCCGTGTACGCAACGTATTTGCCAAAGAACTCTCATGCGTTTGTGTACCTCAGTATAGAATTAGGTAAGTATGTTACTTGCTAATACTAAGTTAAGAAGCCCATCTTATTCACCGAGCAAAACGAAGGTCTCTGTTCTGTTTCAAATTAAGCAAAATTACTTGCGTATGTCTGTCCGGCTGTTTTTCTCTACAGGTCGAATTTGTGAAATTACTTATGGATTTTTTTGTTGACCAAGTTTTTGGATTTTTTTTCGTAATGGCGAAGCCCCGGGCGTTCGTTAGGTCTACAGCTCACAGAGCGACTAGTAGCTATTTAAACAAATTAATGTTCTACCGTAAAGTATATTTCAGATCCCAAAAACGTGGACGTAAATGTGCACCCTACGAAACACGAGGTACAGTTCCTGTACGAAGAACAAATCATTGAGAAGCTAAAAGCGTGTGTTGAAAGCAAACTGCTCAGTTGTAACTCTACGCGGGTGTTGTACACGCAGGTACGTGCGAGAATGAGCTTTATGGCATAATAAATAAATAAATAATGATTAGATCTAAAATCGAAGAACATTGACAAGCAAGCTAAAGGCGAGTGTCAGGTCTTGTATACGCTGGTAAGTACATTCGAGTTCCTGAATATGTATACATTTCTTCACATGAATCCATTGCAACTCGACTGTACGCGCAAGAATGTGCTTTATGTCATTATAATACGATCTAAAATCAAAGAACATTAACTAGCTAGAGGCTAGTGTTGGATCTTGTATACGCCC
The DNA here is from genome assembly GCF_947568885.1 of Cydia strobilella. Taxonomy (NCBI): domain Eukaryota; kingdom Metazoa; phylum Arthropoda; class Insecta; order Lepidoptera; family Tortricidae; genus Cydia; species Cydia strobilella. The sequence continues at coordinate 6,131,908 of NC_086060.1, forward strand.
GTGCAAAAATGAGATTTCACGTGATTCGTGGCGTTCTGTTGTAAAACATCGGTTTTGTTAGACAGTAAGAATTGTTAGGAGTAAGTACTAATATCTGTTTTACGCCTACAGGCTCGCCTACCCGGCGCTACGATGGTAGAAGAAATGGTGAAGAAAACAACGGAAGCGGCCAAAGTTAACCCCAGCAACATGGTCCGAGTGACCTCTGATGTTCAGAAGATCGACAAATTCTTCAGAACCAAACCTATTGAAATAGACGCAAATAATCTTGAAAATACTGAAAAAACGAGAGAAATGCCTGCCAAAGAAAGTGTAAAAACAACAGGGAATAATGACAAAATGGTAGTCGATGAAGTCCTAGAAAATTCACTTATAGAAGAACCAGCGGTAACAAATAAAATGCCTGAAAAATGGAGAAATCATTCCGCTCTAGACCAAGGCAATATCAGCTACATAGATCCAAAAGAATCTTTCAAAACTAGAACGTTTCAGTATGAACGGACTGAAACTAAGTTGACAAGTGTAAAGCAGTTACGGATGGATGTAGAGAAACAGTGCAATTCAAATCTGAGGGAGATATTGGCCAATTTGATATTTATTGGGTGTATAGACTTGCATAAGTCGCTTATACAGCATTCGACGAAGCTGTATTTGTGTGATACGACAAGGTTAACGTAAGTAAAACTTAACTATATCCTATTGTATATTAATGTGATTTTTAGAGTACCTATAAACCGCTAACAAACACATATTGTAATGCTATTTGAGTTTATTAGCTCAGTTGGACTTGATTTGGTAGAGCAGTAAATCCTACTCGTAGAGTGTTCCACATACATGTATGCGGATGACACTTGCTTACTGTATGCTGATAAAGACCTTAGTAAAATACAGACTTACATACAGCAGGATTTCGAAAATGTACTCAAATGGTCACACGATAACGGTATAATATTGAACATCGAAAAAACCAAATTTCTACTCATACAATCACCATATTTAAAACCAAGTCAAGAGCCCATTAAAATTATTGGTCATACATACGATTGTTTACATGTCGAGAAGCGGGACTGTAAATGTAACTTAATAGAAGTAGTTGATAAATTTAAATACTTAGGCCTAACTATAGATAAACACATTAATTGGAAAATACACATAGATACAGTATGTAATAGACTACGGTCTATATTATGTAAAATTATTAGTTTAAAAAATATAGTTAATAATAAAATATTACGAATGTTATACCATGCACTGGCCGACGCTGTTATTGGATACGGGTTAATAGCTTATGGACGCACCTTCAAAACTTATTTGGATAAAATATTAAACTTACAACTACGATTGATAAAAAATATAATAGACAAAAAAACTAGAGCAAACTGTAGTAACGATTACACGATCTTATTTAAGAAATTGAACATCCTGCCAGTGCATGATAAAGTTAAGTACTTAATAGCAACTGATCAATTTAAAAATCCCGAATTCAAAACTCCGCGAGTATACACCCGAGCGTCGAGGGGGTTAAAACGTCGTAAATACGTGGAACCAACCGCTAGCAACTACTATGGTAAAAGGACGCGCAAGTATATCACACCGCGAATAATGAACAATTTATCAATAGAAGACGAGTGTGCTAGTAAAAACATCTTTAAATCAAAAATTAAGAAGTTGCTATTGGGTACAACGCATGACTAAATATATAAGATAGGTAAATATTGTATATAAATAAATATGCTTTATTGCACCAAAAACATACATTTTACATACATGTAAAACTACAAATAAATTCTTAAAGAATAACAACAACATATATACCTACAACTTACACTGTTAATGTAATATAAAAGTATTAACCTTAGTAATATAAGTTAATCATTAAATTTAGATTAAGGTACTAACATTGAAAATGAGTGCACCATTTCGCCGTTAAACGCAAGTTTGGCGAAACTTGTATAAGTTTAAAATGTGTTATACTTTTTTGAAAATAAATTAAAAAAAAAATTAAAAAAAAAAAAAAGTTAATCATCTGTCTGGCACTAGGCTGTATCTCGTCATCAACCATGATAGCTAGACAGTTGAAATTTTCACAGATGATGTATTTCTGTTGCCGCTATAACAAATACTAAAAAGTACGGAACCCTCGGTGGGCGGGTCCGACTCGCACTTGTCCGGTTATTTCTTTATATATAATAGGCCTTTTCATCTGTGCCAGATGTTTTAAGCAGCATCCCGGTAACGACACTTGCGTTCGTGGCTGTGTAGCCCTATGCGGGAGAGGATCCCTCGTCCACACACGCGGCAGGTGTATGCTCCCCCAGGTGGGCGGGGGTTGGAGGCCTGCTCGTGGCGCCCCAAGCGTTTTTCTTTCAAGTAGGTAAACCAGGCATCGTCGTGCTTGGATTGGCCATCATGGACAACACGACGCCACATGGGTCGGTCTTCGGCCAGTTTCTGCCATTGGTTGCATGGGATATTAAAGGCAACCATATCACGCTTGACACAATCTTTAAAGCGCAGCATTGGCCGCCCGACCGGTCTTTTTGCGTCTGCGATCTCTCCTAGCAGGATTTGACGTGGTAAACGAGTCCGTTCCATACGATGCACATGCCCAAGCCACCTCAGTCGTCTCTTCTTTAGTATGGCTGTGATACTAGGGAGCTGTGCCTGGCCTAGAACAGACTCGTTTGTCACGCGATCCTTCCATGTGATGCCAAGTATGCTCCGCAGACAGCGCATGTGAAAGGTGTTCAGCCGGCGTTCTTGTTTTGCGTAAGTTGTCCAGGATTCCGCTCCGTACAGAAGTGTGCTTAGGACACACGCTTGGTAAATAAGCATTTTCGTTTTTACCGTGAGATGATTGTTGTCCCAAGCCCTTGCACGGAGCCTCCCGAACGTAGTGGCTGCTCTGCCGATGCGAGAGTCGATCTCCGCGTCAAGCGAGAGATTGCTCGATACAAGCGAGCCAAGGTAACAAAACTTGCTGACCACCTCGAGAGGCGCGCCGTTAAGCATGATCTTTGGCTGTGCTGAACACCCTTGCGCTAGTATGACGGTTTTCTTGGCATTAATGGACATGGAAAAGAGGTCACAGGCTTTTGAAAATTTGTCCATGATTGTCTGCAGCTGAGACTCACTGTGAGCGACGAAAGCAGCATCGTCAGCGAAGAGAAGGCTGTCTACAAATAAGTCCGCTCTATGGCGTTTGGACTTAAGCCTCATTAAGTTATACATCTGACCGTCGGATCTTGTGTACAGGTGTATGCCCTGTAGGTCGTCTCCAAAAGCAACCTTCAAGAGTACAGAAAAGAATATTCCGAAGAGAGTAGGTGCCAATACACAACCTTGTCGAACGCCTCGGCGGACGTCGAAGGGAGCAGATGTTTCACCGTTGTGTAGGATTGTGGCTTCCATACCCTCGTGGAATGATTTTACTATCTTCAGGAGCTTTGGAGGGCAACCAATACTGACAAGAACCGAGTATAGCCCCTCTCTGCTCACAGTGTCAAAGGCCTTGTTAAGGTCGACAAAAGCTACGACTACAGGACTCTTTTGCTCCCTACACTTTTCCTGTAACTGTCTAAGCGAAAATATCATATCGACAGTTGACCGTTGGGCCCGAAAGCCGCATTGTGCCTCTGGATATACGCGGTCAGCTAGCTTATTTCTTTAAGTATTTCAAAAATGGTTATCAAATACCAGTTATGTTACAGACACAAACTTTTAGTGAAAATGATGACTGCTGGGTAAAAGCGCATACCATTCTCCAGTAAGCAATGCATTTGCATATATCGTGAATTGAGAGTAAGTAAAGTATATGTAGTGATGCGTATTTATCGGTTTCCACTGTTTCCAGTGAAGAATTATTCTACGAAACGCTGTTATACGACTTTCAAAACTTCGGTCTGATAAAGCTGTCGAACCCACTGCCTTTGGAGGAGTTGTTTGTGCTGGGTTTGTCTTCTCAAGAGTCGGAATGGAACCCTGAACTAGGTACGTTATACAATACAAAAAGTAATAGATTGTAGGAGAGGTACAGTAGTCTTGGAAAAAATCGTGCCTCCTAGGTTGTCAGCTGAAATAGATGCCGTTGTACTGCACAATGTTATGTGATTACTGGATTGTCAAATGTCAACTTTTGACAACATTACCGCATAATTTACGAGGCGTAGTTCGAGGCAAGAATACCTCTGGTACAACACCGACAACTCTGAGACCAATTCAGAGGCTCTCCAGTGTTTCAACACCGTATTAAAGACACTTGCAGGCGTTATGCAGCAGTTATAATACAATTCAATTTTAAATAACAGGAGACATGAGAGAGATGGCACAACAAATGTGCCAACTACTGACAAGCAAGCGAGCCATGCTTCTGGAGTATTTCTCACTGGAGCTGAGCAGCGATGGTCAACTGTTGGCGCTGCCGCTGTTGCTAGGTGACTTACTTATTGCTTTTTGCATGCATATACAATCTGGCAAAAAAGAGTAGAAATTAAAAAGTGGCAACACTGTAGTGTCGTCCCTTTCAAATCAATCTAAGAAAAACAGGACGACACTACAGTGTTGCCACTTTTTAATTTCTAGTCTTTTTTGCCAAACTGTACAGTGTGGAAAGAATGAATGGGCCCTGGAGAGAGTGCCTTAAAACCTTAAGTTAGCTCATTTTGCTTAAAGGAAACATTCTTTTTTTTTAAGAAACAAAACTGCATTCAAAGATTTTTTGAAATTCGCTTGTTTCACCCGGGAATCCAACCGACTAAAAATAAAAAAAATAAACACGTTATTTTATTCTTATTTTTATTCGATACAGTTGATAACATTTCTCCAAGAAACATTAGGCCTTACACTCGTCTGTTGTACAAAATATCCATAAAATCGAATATTTAGTATTCAAGAATATTTTTAGATAAAATTGAACAAAAAAGATCTTTAAATGCAGTTTTGTTTATTTTCAGAAATAAAAGAATGTTTCCTTTAAGCAAAATGAGCTAACTTAAGGTTTTGAGGTACTTTCCCTCCAGGGCCTATTCATTCTTTCCACACTGGATACAGCCTGGTTCGATGAGCGAAACTCTCATTGTGAGTGACACCGTATCGGTATAGTCAGAGCCACCATTTTATTGCTTAATGTGATGGGCGTTTTCTAAAATAAATATTGATAACCTGATTCTTTCAAACCTGGACATTTTTGGGCTCATTCTACTCATAATCGACAGCATTATCCATCCTGCCATTAAAAAAAGTTGTCCCAAAATGTCCATTACGTTACGTCACGTTTTAGTGTGAAAAGTTTTGTACAATGTACAATTTTCATACAAATTTTTGGGACATTTTTTTTTATCATCAGGATTGAATATGCTAGTGATTCTAAGTTGAAAGAACCCAAAAACACTAGGATCTGTGAGAATCAGGTTTTCAATATTTGTTTTAGAAAACGCCCTCATACATACAATACACATAGATATTTTCATTCACTCAATCATTTCCTTCGTGCTAGCTTTTGTGTATCGACCTGTAAGTTTTAGTACTCAGTAGATACAGTAAAATCATTACACAGTATAAAACAGTCTCATCCTGCTGTCTGTCTGTCCCTATGTATGCTTAGATCTTTAAAACTACGCAACGGATTTTGATGCGGTTTTTAATAGATAAGAGTGATTCAAGAAGAAGGTTATATGTAATCAGCATTGCATCCGTGCGAAGCCGGGGCGGGTCGCTAGTAAAACTATAATAAACGTGTCTAGACACGATATTACGTCAGCAATGAGAGCTGAAGACTGGTTAGATTCCAGTCCTGGGAACTGGCTTGGTCACTTTTTCTTTCGTATTGTGTTTTAGGCACAAACAGTGCTAATAAGTAATGTGAAAATGTGTTCTGTTCAATCGTAAGCCAGCAGAGATAGTTCTAGGATGTTATGCTTCACCGCTGTTAAATTTGTAGAACTTATCATTACTTACGTTTAAATATAGACCTTAAGCTCCTAGGTTAACGCTATCTCTACTGATGAGCTCGTTCACTTACCTGTACTAACAATGGCATTCTGTTAAACAACAGCCATTATTTATTTTGTGTGAGCGCGTGGCCTTTGTGCCTGCGCGCGTGGCCAATTGTGTGTGAGCCTCAGGCACAAAGGCCACGCGCTCACACAAAATAAATATTGGCTTTTGTTTAACAGAATGCCATTGTTAGTACAGGTAAGTGAACGAGCTCAGTAGAGATAGCGTTAAAGACAAACATTTTCAGACAACCACACACCATTCATGGGCGCATTACCAACCTACCTCGTCCGCCTCGTCACCGAAGTCAACTGGGACTCCGAGAAGGAATGTTTCGACAGCCTCAGCCGCCAAACCGCCATTTTTTACTCCCAGCCCAACCCTGATACTACCACAGAGTCGGTAAAGTCAGAGCATTGGAAGCAGGAACATGTGATATTCCCAGCTATAAGGAGGAACTTTTTACCGCCTACGAGCTTTGTGAGCAATGGAGCGATATTACAAATTGCTAATTTACCGGATTTGTACAAGGTGTTTGAGAGATGTTGATGTTTAATGAATTATAGTTATGTTGTTTGAATTGTTGTTTAATTTGTAGTATACCTAATCTGACACACAATTTTCTGTTGTAAATTTGACAACAGAAGAGAGGAAACGGACCAGTTATTGTAAAATTAGGAGACAATTACTAAACAGTTAATGGATTCAAAGGTTAAAATTGACACAAAACTACAGAACAGGATTGTTTCTCCCCATTTAACCGCAAATGTTTACTCCCAGCCCAACCCTGACACCACCACAGAGTCTGTAGAGTCAAAGCATTGGAAGCAGGAACATGTCATATTTGCAGCTATAAGGAGGAACTTTTTACCGCCTCCTACGCGCTTTGTGAGCAATGGAGCGATATTACATGATATTACAGATAGCTAATTTGCCGGATTTGTATAAGGTGTTTGAGAGATATTGATGTTTAATTATAGTTTTTATTATTGATTGTTAGTTTTATTTTCAGTTAAGTACCTGACATTTTAATACCCTTTCACTGAAAAGTATAAACGAGCAAATAAATAAATAAATATTCTTTACAACAAAGTACATACAAACTTTTGTAATAAAAATTTTGGCAATAGAACAGCGAAAACTAATCAAAATTAATTGCCAAATTAGGAGTAAATTATTAAACAGATATGAATTACGAAGAGGTTAAAATCGGCACAAAACAACAGATAAGGTAAAAACGATTTTATTAAAAAAGGCGGGCTTAACCTACGTTGCTCTTCCAACCAAAAAGAGTTGTAAAACACATCAGTCGTTTTTTTTTCAGGCAGATTTATGTATAAAATATATCCGTTTTATGTATGTATGTAATGTATAGTAATGAGTCGTTCTTAAGGCGGGATTCCACCAGTGTGCGGCACAAGCATTTTTGCACTAAGTGCTGCACACTGGTGGAATCCCGCCTTTAGACAACCTGTACAGTCAGCAGCAGAAGTTGCTAAGCGGGCGAGGTGTTCAAAAAGATCTTGACCCGACTTTATTGTTAAGAGAATAAGAGCATATCAAGGTAATTTTGAACAACCCGCCCGCTTAGCAACTTCTACTGATGACTGTACCACGTTGCCGATTGTCAATAAAAGACGTTACACTAAACACTAATATAGTTGCGCCGAGAATGTTCTCCGCTTTGTATGGGGAATGTTCTCGGAAGCGGAGAACATTCTCGAGAACGGCACAACTATACGTTACACCATGGTTTACTATAGTCTGTGATTATGGATATCTGTTGCTTGTGATATGGCCAGGAGGTACATTTTCCCCAATGTTATTGATATCTGCTGTGTACGATATGTTGTACAAGTATAACTATCACGTATCGACGACGTAGTTGGGATGCACGACTAGCAGCGGATCGTCCTCCACTTCTTGCTCTGGTGCGGACTTCTGTATGCTCTTGAGGCCGGTGGTGGATAGCGGGATTATCACTTGATCCTGCAAAGAAACATTAGATTATCTATAAATTCGTATGTAGACAGTAGAGGGCCAATAGAGAGTACTCTCTCCAGGCGGGTGTTGTGCCTTGTGACCGAAGTCCACTGAGAATTGGTCAGAACAAAAGTTATATTTATAGTAACTGACATTCGGAACTCCGTAAGCGTGATATAGAACGTGCGAACGCCATCTGTGAGAATATTGTGGTACGACGTTGACAGAGGAGACGGCACACGTATGTCTGGGTGGTATTCCACTTTATTAGGGTAGAACACAAAATTTTAATACAGTTTTATTTATATTCGTAACAACTTATTGGCAATTTTGATAAAAACGGCATAAAATGTGACTAATGTCTAGAACATATCAGCTAAACGTCACCTGCTGTGTTTCATACTCACATGGTACATGAGTCGGTCGATGACCTTCTCGACCAACGTCTTCCGTTCTAGAAGCTCGTCCTCGTCTTCTATGGCTCCCTGTGACACCAGCTGTTCCAGGTACCAGCTGACTACAGCGCTCTTCTTCATGCCCGAGCTCTCTTCGCCTGTAACATGCATTTTACACATTTTGTAACATTTTTGGTATAAATGAAACATCGTGACTATCTCGGCGTAACCATTTGTGGTTCGTTACCGATTCTTACATTTACTACGCCCCGAATTCATTAAAGAAGTGAAATAAAAACTACAGCGTCACGTTGGAGTTGACGTCTCTTTCTGGAGGGTGATTGAAAGCAGCTCTTAACATTGTATTTCTTTGAGAACAGCAAGCTGTTGAGCTACTTTCAAGAGCATCACGAGCAGAACGATTGCAAAATGAGCAAAACGGATGTCAAACAATGTCCTACACCTAGAAAGGCCTTGACGGAAAGACTAGTTTAAATGTAATGATGACATTTGAACACTGTAAACGTATACTGCGTATACTAAACAATAATAATGAATCATACCTCTGGTTTCCGCCTCTGCCTCTTCCTTCCTCATGAACACGACCAGCATGTCGCTGAGGGTCTTGTATTCCTCGAAGGAGAGAGTCAGCTTCTTCTTGCCCGAGTCTCCATTGACTGGCGTCTCTGTAAACGTTTCAATAGTTGATTAGATAGTTGGAAACAATTAAAAAACTCGTGTAGACAGCAAAAGTGAATAATGTCAAATATTTTACCACGCTCAGATTGTCAAACGGCAAATCACTTTTGATACGTAACGTGTTTAAAGTGCAGTATTACTCGTATATGTTACAAAAGTCACAAGCCTTTCATTGCACTATCTGAACCTAGGGTACACTCGGGCATTTGCTGTTTTGAAAAAGCTTTTTGCTTCATATTTACTAAATAGTTCGCACTCGAAAGTTGTCTACAAGAAATGGCTAGCAATCTTTCTTTAGTAAACCGCCTGTTGTGAGACTTTTCTTTGCTGTTTCTTTTATTGAGCCGAGCAGTACATTAAATAATTTTTGTTTTTGAACGCACCTGTTGTGCCGTTTGTACCGTTGGGTACATCCTGGTCGACGTCCATGCTGGGTTCGTATTGGGGCTCGTCTTCATCCAAGTGGATGTCGGGCTGTTCTACTCTGATGATGGATTTGTTCAGCAATCTGAAAATAAAAATATAAACGATTATGAACATTCAAATGAACGTGCGGTCGTGCGCAGACTTGCTATGATTCGAAAAAACAAATGTGAGTTCTAATGTAAAACTCAGGAGCTTATAAACAGACCGCGGTCTTTAATTTGGAGATTGAATGTGGAGCAAAGAAGTGAAGTAAGCAAAGAAGGCCATTAGGGAAGGTCCGTAGGATACTACTTATACAGTTTATTGAGCTAATTACAGATTTTGTGCAAGTTTTACTTTTAGCATTGGTCAGAATTTGGGAATTTGAAAATAGTCGGACGAGTAGGGGGAACTTGTGACACTGAAATCTTGCAGAGGGACGTCGGTGCTGGCGGAAGATGTCGCTTTTATCTAGCAGTCTTAAGGATATATGTGCTTCGGGTTCATCCATTAATTACGTCACACGAATTTCTAGGTTTTTTGACCCCTCCCCCCTCCTTGTCACACTTGGTCACATTTGGCCCCTGGTGTGACGTCACATATTTTCAACGAAATCGGCAAATCGAATATATATAAAATAATCGAACATATAATCGAATGTATATCGAATATATTATTAATATTTTATCAAAATATTTTTGACAAAAGAAATATTAGTAATTTTATAACCCAAAACTGATTAGGAAAGTAAATTATTCTTTATTGTATTGTATTGCAGTCATGTTTATAATACATTAGGTGTTACAGTTTGAGGATGGTAGGTACATGACACCCTGTCAGGGCACTCAATTTTCTTAAGTCTAGGTAAAATTACATGCATCTCATACAAATAGCAATAAAATCTATATTTATAACTTTATATTTTATCGACGTTTATGCAACGTTAAATGTCAAGTTCGTTTAGAAAATTAGTAAAATAATAAAATAATGATGCTAAATATTAAATGTCCAGGTTAATTTATAAATAGATTTAAATAATGTGAAACAATATAGTTAATGTTAATTAACTATATGTCATTTTAGAAAATGCATTAATGTCAATAAATTAAACAAAAACATGTCACAAACGTGTGATGTAATTAATGAATGACCCCTTCCTGCACGTGTCGGGGCTGCACGTGTCCGCTGCAGTGCATCTTGGCGAGGGCCTCGGCCAGGCTTACCTGTGAGCCTCCTGCACGTGTCGGGGCTGCACGTGTCCGCTGCAGTGCATCTTGGCGAGGGCCTCGGCCAGGCTTACCTGTGAGCCTCCTGCACGTGTCGGGGCTGCACGTGTCCGCTGCAGTGCATCTTGGCGAGGGCCTCGGCCAGGCTTACCTGTGAGCCTCCTGCACGTGTCGGGGCTGCACGTGTCCGCTGCAGTGCATCTTGGCGAGGGCCTCGGCGAGGCTTACCTGTGAGCCTCCTGCACGTGTCGGGGCTGCACGTGGCCGCTGCAGTGCATCTTGGCGAGGGCCTCGGCCAGGCTTACCTGTGAGCCTCCTGCACGTGTCGGGGCTGCACGTGTCCGCTGCAGTGCATCTTGGCGAGGGCCTCGGCCAGGCTTACCTGTGAGCCTCCTGCACGTGTCGGGGCTGCACGTGTCCGCTGCAGTGCATCTTGGCGAGGGCCTCGGCCAGGCTTACCTGTGAGCCTCCTGCACGTGTCGGGGCTGCACGTGTCCGCTGCAGTGCATCTTGGCGAGGGCCTCGGCCAGGCTTACCTGTGAGCCTCCTGCACGTGTCGGGGCTGCACGTGTCCGCTGCAGTGCATCTTGGCGAGGGCCTCGGCCAGGCTTACCTGTGAGCCTCCTGCACGTGTCGGGGCTGAACGTGTCCGCTGCAGTGCATCTTGGCGAGGGCCTCGGCCAGGCTTACCTGTGAGCCTCCTGCACGTGTCGGGGCTGCACGTGTCCGCTGCAGTGCATCTTGGCGAGGGCCTCGGCCAGGCTTACCTGTGAGCCTCCTGCACGTGTCGGGGCTGCACGTGTCCGCTGCAGTGCATCTTGGCGAGGGCCTCGGCCAGGCTTACCTGTGAGCCTCCTGCACGTGTCGGGGCTGCACGTGGCCGCTGCAGTGCATCTTGGCGAGGGCCTCGGCCAGGCTTACCTGTGAGCCTCCTGCACGTGTCGGGGCTGCACGTGTCCGCTGCAGTGCATCTTGGCGAGGGCCTCGGCCAGGCTTACCTGTGAGCCTCCTGCACGTGTCGGGGCTGCACGTGGCCGCTGCAGTGCATCTTGGCGAGGGCCTCGGCCAGGCTTACCTGTGAGCCTCCTGCACGTGTCGGGGCTGCACGTGGCCGCTGCAGTGCATCTTGGCGAGGGCCTCGGCCAGGCTTACCTGTGAGCCTCCTGCACGTGTCGGGGCTGCACGTGTCCGCTGCAGTGCATCTTGGCGAGGGCCTCGGCCAGGCTTACCTGTGAGCCTCCTGCACGTGTCGGGGCTGCACGTGTCCGCTGCAGTGCATCTTGGCGAGGGCCTCGGCCAGGCTTACCTGTGAGCCTCCTGCACGTGTCGGGGCTGCACGTGGCCGCTGCAGTGCATCTTGGCGAGGGCCTCGGCCAGGCTTACCTGTGAGCCTCCTGCACGTGTCGGGGCTGCACGTGTCCGCTGCAGTGCATCTTGGCGAGGGCCTCGGCCAGGCTTACCTGTGAGCCTCCTGCACGTGTCGGGGCTGCACGTGGCCGCTGCAGTGCATCTTGGCGAGGGCCTCGGCCAGGCTTACCTGTGAGCCTCCTGCACGTGTCGGGGCTGCACGTGTCCGCTGCAGTGCATCTTGGCGAGGGCCTCGGCCAGGCTTACCTGTGAGCCTCCTGCACGTGTCGGGGCTGCACGTGGCCGCTGCAGTGCATCTTGGCGAGGGCCTCGGCCAGGCTTACCTGTGAGCCTCCTGCACGTGTCGGGGCTGCACGTGTCCGCTGCAGTGCATCTTGGCGAGGGCCTCGGCGAGGCTTACCTGTGAGCCTCCTGCACGTGTCGGGGCTGCACGTGTCCGCTGCAGTGCATCTTGGCGAGGGCCTCGGCCAGGCTTACCTGTGAGCCTCCTGCACGTGTCGGGGCTGCACGTGTCCGCTGCAGTGCATCTTGGCGAGGGCCTCGGCCAGGCTTACCTGTGAGCCTCCTGCACGTGTCGGGGCTGCACGTGTCCGCTGCAGTGCATCTTGGCGAGGGCCTCGGCGAGGCTTACCTGTGAGCCTCCTGCACGTGTCGGGGCTGCACGTGTCCGCTGCAGTGCATCTTGGCGAGGGCCTCGGCCAGGCTTACCTGTGAGCCTCCTGCACGTGTCGGGGCTGCACGTGTCCGCTGCAGTGCATCTTGGCGAGGGCCTCGGCCAGGCTTACCTGTGAGCCTCCTGCACGTGTCGGGGCTGCACGTGTCCGCTGCAGTGCATCTTGGCGAGGGCCTCGGCGAGGCTTACCTGTGAGCCTCCTGCACGTGTCGGGGCTGCACGTGTCCGCTGCAGTGCATCTTGGCGAGGGCCTCGGCCAGGCTTACCTGTGAGCCTCCTGCACGTGTCGGGGCTGCACGTGTCCGCTGCAGTGCATCTTGGCGAGGGCCTCGGCCAGGCTTACCTGTGAGCCTCCTGCACGTGTCGGGGCTGCACGTGTCCGCTGCAGTGCATCTTGGCGAGGGCCTCGGCGAGGCTTACCTGTGAGCCTCCTGCACGTGTCGGGGCTGCACGTGTCCGCTGCAGTGCATCTTGGCGAGGGCCTCGGCCAGGCTTACCTGTGAGCCTCCTGCACGTGTCGGGGCTGCACGTGTCCGCTGCAGTGCATCTTGGCGAGGGCCTCGGCCAGGCTTACCTGTGAGCCTCCTGCACGTGTCGGGGCTGCACGTGGCCGCTGCAGTGCATCTTGGCGAGGGCCTCGGCCAGGCTTACCTGTGAGCCTCCTGCACGTGTCGGGGCTGCACGTGTCCGCTGCAGTGCATCTTGGCGAGGGCCTCGGCCAGGCTTACCTGTGAGCCTCCTGCACGTGTCGGGGCTGCACGTGGCCGCTGCAGTGCATCTTGGCGAGGGCCTCGGCCAGGCTTACCTGTGAGCCTCCTGCACGTGTCGGGGCTGCACGTGTCCGCTGCAGTGCATCTTGGCGAGGGCCTCGGCCAGGCTTACCTGTGAGCCTCCTGCACGTGTCGGGGCTGCACGTGTCCGCTGCAGTGCATCTTGGCGAGGGCCTCGGCCAGGCTTACCTGTGAGCCTCCTGCACGTGTCGGGGCTGCACGTGTCCGCTGCAGTGCATCTTGGCGAGGGCCTCGGCCAGGCTTACCTGTGAGCCTCCTGCACGTGTCGGGGCTGCACGTGTCCGCTGCAGTGCATCTTGGCGAGGGCCTCGGCCAGGCTTACCTGTGAGCCTCCTGCACGTGTCGGGGCTGCACGTGTCCGCTGCAGTGCATCTTGGCGAGGGCCTCGGCGAGGCTTACCTGTGAGCCTCCTGCACGTGTCGGGGCTGCACGTGTCCGCTGCAGTGCATCTTGGCGAGGGCCTCGGCCAGGCTTACCTGTGAGCCTCCTGCACGTGTCGGGGCTGCACGTGTCCGCTGCAGTGCATCTTGGCGAGGGCCTCGGCGAGGCTTACCTGTGAGCCTCCTGCACGTGTCGGGGCTGCACGTGTCCGCTGCAGTGCATCTTGGCGAGGGCCTCGGCCAGGCTTACCTGTGAGCCTCCTGCACGTGTCGGGGCTGCACGTGTCCGCTGCAGTGCATCTTGGCGAGGGCCTCGGCCAGGCTTACCTGTGAGCCTCCTGCACGTGTCGGGGCTGCACGTGTCCGCTGCAGTGCATCTTGGCGAGGGCCTCGGCCAGGCTTACCTGTGAGCCTCCTGCACGTGTCGGGGCTGCACGTGTCCGCTGCAGTGCATCTTGGCGAGGGCCTCGGCGAGGCGGATCATGGACTCGAGCTGGCGCGCCGTGATGCGCCACGCGCCGCCGCCGCCGGCGCCGCCGTCGCGCTGTCTCAGGCTCGTGTAGTATTCCACCAGGAGCTTGCCCGCTTCCTGGGAACAAATTGTCACTTTAAACTTATCTTTATACGTTTGTTCCCTAGCGAAAATAATTAGAAATGTACTCGTACGTTCGGGCCGGGCGGGGATCTGTTGGAGGGTCTGCCGCCCCCGCGTCAAAGATGCCCTCACATTAGATTTTTGTACGAAATTGCTACTTCACAGTTATTTTTACGAGCCGAGTGTAAAATGAGTTTTACTAAAACAACAAAAAAAATGGTATCAAAAAGGAGATAACATAATGACAATAAGGTACACTTAAATTCTTAAAGAAAAAAATAATATTTTTTAATACAATTTTATACATAGCTAATCCTCTCGAGTAAACACAATCCTAATTTTTTTCTTTATTGCAATGCAAATCCACAATTTTCCTTGCAATTGCGTAGTCGATCTCACTCGTCTCATTGATTAATATGAAAAACGGGTCGAAGCGATACATGATCGGCACAGAGTGGCAAACCTAAATTACATAACAATCCTTACCTCGGTAATAATCGGTTTGAAGCTCCTAGCGAACGCAATATATCTCAGCAGATCCTCTCTCGAGTACACACAATCGTAACTTTCTTCTTTATTGCAATGCAGATCCACGATTTTCCTCGCAATAGCATAGTCGACCATCTCGCTAGTCTCATCGATGAGTATGAAGAACAGATCGAAGCGAGACATGATGGGTGCGGAGAGCTGCACGTTCTGCTGCAGGGACTTGGCGCGGTCGTAGCGGCCGCCGATGGGGTTGGCGGCCGCGAGGATGGACGTGCGCGCGTTGAGGGTGGCGCGCACTCCGGCCTGGGGTACAGAAACATATTCGCTTAGAAACATTGTCAGGGGTGCGAAACGCCCCGCTTCGGGCAAACTCGGCTCCGTTCGGCTCAGCATTGCTCCGAGCAATTATTAGGGTTGGCACAACTTGACGTCCCTTTGCGTGCACGACCACAGTTAAGATAATGACTTGAATTTTGACAACCCTAAAGGGATAGTGATATATTAGAAAGGTATAGCATGATTCGACCCTGAATCGCTGTCAAATTTTGGTTTTGTAGGAAGTTTCCATTCTGTACGCGAGTACTATTATTTATTCCGTGACATTGTGAAATTAGGAGTATTACTGCAATGTTTTGCCGCCCGAGAGCAGCACTGTTACATAAACCATAGAGTTACTTATACAATCTATGCCTTAAACAGTTTTTCGAGAAGTTTTCACTATGACATTGATGCATTAAGGCCAAACTATGTAGGTGGTGCGCTGACGTGCCCAAGATGTGCTCGAGTATTTAGCAAGAAGATAGGGTACGTGAGCCACCTAAGGGCGCACCAGAGAGCGGATCAGCTACACGCTAATAACGCGAATTAAAAATTGCCTACTCTAGAGCACACAGTCGCTGTGGCCGAAATCGGTCAGGAGAGCATCATCATCAAGGCCACATCAAGACGATTTGTTTAGAGGCCTACCGCGAAACGCGAAAATCGAAATATGCAAGTAACATGTACGATATAGATATGTACGACCTTACCTTGGCGATCGAGATGGTTTGCTGCTCCATAGCCTCATGGATGGCCACTTGGTCAGCCAAGTCCATCTTGTCGAACTCATCGATGCAGCACACACCGTTGTCCGCCAACATCAGAGCGCCGGCCTCGATTACAAAGTCGAATGACTCTTCGTCCTGGAGAGGAAACATTTAGATTAACAATGAAATCCTTGAGATGGAGACAGGGCAATCGTGCGGGGTGCGAGGAGTGTACCGCGCGCACCCGAGCTGCATACATTCGCCATTGTTAGTAGCTCGGTACACGTCAAAGTCGTCGGTCCACTGTATACTTTTTACACTGTGCCGTCAGTGGAGTTACACCCGCGCTGGGATGATTCCCTGTGTTGACAGGCTAAGGGACAAATACCTAGAGGCACAATACACGGCTCACGGATTGATCTCGCTGACTTGCTTCAGGACTTGGGACTTGGCCGTGCTCGGGTCGCCCACGCTGCACACGTTTGTCGCCGCAGAAGGTTGTGAAGTAAGAGAGTGTACTAACCTTGACAACCGCTGCAGTGAGACCGGCTGCAGACGAAGCTTTGCCGCTGGTGTACACGGCTCGCGGCGTTATCTCACTGACTTGCTTCAGGACTTGGGACTTGGCCGTACTCGGGTCGCCCACGATGCACACGTTTATGTCGCCTCGGAGGGTTGTGCCTAAATTTAAAAATTTGGTTTTATCAAGTATTTTAAAAGGATAATAGAAAATTAGCGTCTAAATAATTTATCTTTCACTTTTGTTGAACTGTGTCTATTCTATTTCTATTAGTTATATTGTTTTGAGGGAGACAACAACCCATAATAACCCAAAAGCTAATATAAAGACTAGAGATGTTGTCTGTTCTGTTCACTATAAAGTTACTACTACATAAAACTGCAGACTATTTTGCAGTTATAGCTTATACCATCCCCAAAGAAACTTTCAAAATTGTGTTGTAATATAGAATATTGTGTTCGTATATTCGTAAAGGAATATCTTTATAGTTTTTACCTTCAATAGTAGTCTTAGCCACCCCGCCGAACAGCATCAAGAGAATGCCGCGTTTGACTTCGTTGTTGCCGTGGATGCTGGGGAACAGGCTGGCGATTAGGTTGTTGTACAGATTGCGGTCTCTAGACATTTCGTATACCTGTAACAAAAAGTAGGTTGGAGAAACGATTGTCGGTTCACCAGTGTTGCTTCTTTTTTGTATTAGGGTTTCGTACCCACAGGGCAAAAACGGGACCCTATTACTAAGACTCCGCTGTCCGTCCGTCACCAGGCTGTATCTCATGAACCGTGATAGACAGTTGAAATTTTCACAGATGATGTATTTCTGTTTCCGCTATAACAACAAATACTAAAAACAGTAAATATTTAAGTGGGGCTCCCATACAACAAACGTGATTTTTTTGCCGTTTTTTGCGTACCTTCGTGCGCGGGTCCGACTCGCACTTGGCCGGTTTTATTACTTCTGTATATGTTAGAATCCTACTTTTGGTCTAATAACTGAGATACAAAGACAAGGTAATAATTTTTGTCGTGAAATGCAATAAAAGCTTTCTTTTTCTTATCGAACTAAACACAATTATTTGTATTGCAACTCTTGTATAACATTGTAAATAAGCTTAAATTAATAATTTTACGATAGTTTTAGGCCTAGGCGTGTGTTAGACGGGCCTGTCCTGTACAAACGCACGTTATTTCGTTAATCAGCTTTCTTTCTGCCTTATTAAGTAATCGAGGACTCAGTTTTATAAACATTTTTCAAATCCCTTTGAAAAATAAAAATAAACTCTTATGCCTAAATTCTCCATAAAATTGAGTTTTTCACTCCAGATGAGGCTCACCTTATCCCACTCCTTGTCCGTCATCTGCTTCCTCATGTCTTCAGTGGTCATGTCATCAGCGGCGAGTTCCGCTGTGCCGAAGCGACGGGAAATGGCTTGCACGCTGCACGCCAGGAATGCTGTTCTGGAATATTAGCATTACATAAGTAATGAATTTATTACACAGATAGTAATAAATTCATAGATAATGTTTGTCAGTCAAAATTGTACCATGCATATTTATTGGGATTTGTCCTGTTCCATCAGACGTAAATCTGTCTGTCTGTCTGTGTGTTCCCTCTTCACGCTTAAACCGCTGAATCGATTTAGATGAAATTTGGCATAGAGATAGGTTGAGTCCCTGAGAAGGACATAGGATAGTTTTTATCCCGAAAATCATCCCTTAAGAAAGTAAAAAGCGGGGTGGAATTGAGATAATTAACGAAGTGCCTGATAATTTGTGTGCATAATATGCTTAAATTTAGATTGCTAAGAGAATTTTTCCAGGCGCTATTCATACTCTAGCTGCGGTTACTAAGTCCACGCAGACGAAGTCGCGGGCAAAAGCTAGTGTAAAGATAAAATCACGATGACACCTGTACTGCGCATGGTTTGTGGTCACTGGATTGTCAAATGTCAAATTTAATAGATATAGACTTACTTGTAATGCAGTTCCCTGACTCCCAAAGCTTTGAGACCCTTGATGCCCTCCATCTGGCCTTCATTGTTCTGTCTTGTCCGTGTAGTCAGCTCAGCTTTAGCACCAGGCATGGACAGGGAGCCAACATCAGGCACCACTATCAGGGTGCCTGTGAAGTCGTAGCGGTCTCCTGCCTATGAGAAGTAAAAAAAGGCTTTGACATCCAATATAACTTCCGATTCAAAAGTAACGGAACCCAAACGGATGTGTAATACCAATCGGAAGTTCCGACTTAACGGAACCGAAGCTTCGTAACATCCCTAGTCATAACCATGTCAGCTTACAAGTATTTTCAGAAGTAATAAGTAAATAAGGTAAGTAATAACTATCAGGGGCCCATTTCTCGAACGGTATTATACTAATATTATTAGTCTACGAACTGTCCAGTTGTATGGGTTACCATGGCAACACACTAATAATATTAGACTAATATCGTTCGAGAAATGGGCCCCTGTTGGAAATTTCAAATGTCAAGATTTTGATATTGACAATAATTAAAGATTACCTATAGTAAACCTTATGGGAATGCATGAAGGTTAATATTAAACACTAACCATGCACGCTTTTAGATGTCTTTGGTGGTTACGGGGTCAAAGAGGACCTACCTGAACAGATTCCACAGCCTCAGCTCTCAATATAACCTCCAAGGACCTCGGAATGCAGCCTCTCGGCAGCTCAGCCTGCGTCTCCTGGATGCGGATCTTCTGGAAGTCCACAAACACTGATTTGTCTGCGTCCAGCATGAACCGGCGTCGGTTCGCGCAGACGGGGTTGCGGCAGATGGTGGGGATGGTGTACTGCAATCAAATATTAGTTTATTAATAAAAAAAGTTTATTCATAATAAATACATATAAGAAAACTAAAGTTGAACATTTTTTACGTAATATGTAACTGTAGGTGTTTATTATAAATATTTTATAGTTCTTTCTTTGTAAGCATATTCTCAATTTGCCAGATTTGTCTCAAAACAAACTATAGTAGAGAAATTTTAAATGCAGGGTGCAGTTGGTAGATTTGTGTTAAATTTCACTGCTTTTTAGGGTTCCGTACCCAAAGGGTAAAAACGGGACCATAACTAAGACCCCGCTATCCGTCTGTCTGTCACCAGGCTTTATCTCATGAACCGTGATAGCTAGACAGTTGAAATTTTCACAGATGATGTATTTCTGTTATGGCTATAACAACAAATACTAAAAACAGAATAAAATAAATATTTAAGTGGGGCTTCCATACAACAAACGTGATTTTTTGCGTAATGGTACAGAACCCTTCGTGCGCAAGTCCGACTCGCACTTGACCAGTGTTTAGTCATGCAAATAGTTAGCCCAACTATGTTTCATTACCTTAAACTGTTGCTCCACATTTTTGATCACTGTCTGGCAATCCAAACACACAAAAGTTCCAGAGACCAGCTCCGGATGTACCGGATGCGTTCTCACAATCTGTCCGGAGATTCTGATCAATGTTCCAATTTTGGTTGTAGTCAATTCTCTCACTTTGTGTCTTGTTGGCACATCCACAAAGGAAATATAGCACTCCTTGCCTTGCAAGTCCTTTTTCATGCCAGCATCAGCAAGGCTCAACACATAATTCAGAATGGCTTGATTGATAAATGGGTATATTCGATAATACTCCTCAATTAATGTAGTTGCAAGATTTTGGTTGTATTTCTCAACATCATCAAAGCTGACTTCTAGTGTACTCAATTCAGGCTTAAGGAGCTCTTTAGCGTGTTTTTCGTATTTTATTTCATTGTCTTCTTTGAACCTATAAAGAAAAGTTTACAAGGTTAAGACCTAACCTTAAAAAATATGTTTCTTGAAACATAAGCAAAAAGAAAATAGCGGAAACCGAAGTTATGTATCACACCTAGATTGTTACAATTCATTGTCACTTACTCTTCTAAAAAGTCCTGGAAGAGCTTTTGGCAACGAACTCCGACTTCGTCTTTCACTTGGCTTTGTGTAGCATAGGTGTCGGCGACATCCATGATGAAACTCGAGTTAAATCACTATCCCTTAAGTTAAAAACGAACACTTAGTCTACTTTAAATAAAAACATTAACGTTTCATTAATTAATAGCAACAAACATACAATAAAACAATAAAAACAATCTTTCGCGCAATAACCAAAGCAACTCAACAGCTTGACAGTTACAGAATTTGGCGGGAAAACGACAAACATGGCGAAGTCTATTTGAGGCAAGTGCTAACAATTCACACAATTAGTTTGTTTCCCTTACCGATCATCGTTTTTGGGAATGTCTTGGATATATTTCATTAGCTTATGACTGCGTTCACTAACATGCAGAAACTCAGAGAGTAAAGATGCGTTCAGAATCAGAATACTTGAGAATTCTTCTTCCTCTCTCACTTTTCTATTGGGTGCTAGTACTAGTATAAGACAAAGATAGTATGAGTCTCTCTGTCTATGTTTGAAATGAGACAGCCCTTTGACAAACTATACATATGTTTTTGACATTTGTTTTGGTTTGGAAAAACAAAGAGAATATAACCACGACGTTGGAAAATTGGAAAACGAATTGAGGTTATAATTATACCTTTAAGGGTTCTTTACTTATTTTTCCACAGTTTTACAATGGCAGAGGCACATATTGGATTTTTATATAATGCCGCATCTACTCTTCTTCAGACAGAAAGAGATAAAACGCATTCTATATTGAGAAGCCATTATTTGTAAGTACATATTACTTTTTCTTTAACTATATTTTGTATCAGATAAGTTAGTGGGCTTTGTATATTTCTAGAATGAGATGTATGCAAGTAACAAAGGGATATGGACTACCAGATAAGCACTTTTCGTCCAAAGCCAGGTGTCCTCACTGTTGCACTGAATGGCGAAGGGACACAATGATTAAGGTAAATAAGACTGTGTGCATTGTCTTTTAAAAAATGTTATCAATAAGTGATTTATGTATTTTAACTTACAGGTCAAACCCCTCAAACTCAGTAAAAGGCAGAAAAAAAGATTAAAATCTAGGAAACCAACTGCTCAAAACCCCAATCCTAAGTCTTTATTAAATAGTAATGAAATGGTAAGTTTTAAAACAATATTGATGAAGTAATATTGTTGATTGCCAATTAGTGAAATTATTATATTTTCTATAGGAAAGGATATGCACATTCTGCAAGCATAGTACAGTGACAACAGTTTTAAAACCTACAAAGGATGAAACTTCTAATAATAAAGATGAGAAACGCCCTATAACAGCACCAAGCAACACACCCAAACAAAATAAACCAAAAGCCAAACAACCCATGGAGAAAAAAACTGAAACTAGTATTTATTATAATGCTAAAGAAGTATTCTCACTCAACAATAAAAATAATGCACTGGCTAGTACTAAACCAAACAAAGTGATAAAAAATAATAAAAAGAAAAAGGATAAGTTTGCTGGATTATGCAAGCAAGCTGTACTCACATCGGCAAAACTAAAGGAAGCTAAAGATAAGAACAAGGACTCATTGTTGTCAAAATTCTTGAAGAAATCTTCATAAGTAAATAAAATTATTTCTATTTACATCTTTTTATTATCATTAAATGTATATCCATTACATTAGTATTGGTATGTCCTGTAATTACATGTAGATCACCAGACCTAAATGCTTTATAAAAGCTATAAGAATCATTGTTATCCAAGTAGATATTTATGTCTAGATTTTCCTTTTTTGCATCTGCAACTAAATTTAAATATCCTATAGCACCAGCAGCATCTGTAGGCCCATCTATACCATCTGTTCCTGCACTGAGTAGATATATTTCAAACTTATTAAAATCACCTCTCATCTCATTTATGAGTGCAGAAAACTCAAGGGCAAGTTGCTGATTCCTTCCTCCTTTGCCAACACCTTTGACTTCCACTGTTATTTCCCCGCCAAGAACCAGACAAATATCTTTATCAGCAACTTTAACCAGCTGTTTCACTATCTCAGGATTTAATCCTGGAATATTTAGGCTACCAATATGTGCTTTTACTTCATTCAAGTTCATTTTCCCGGTCACTAAATGGCAGACCACTTTTGCAAGAGTTGCATATGACTTTGCTACTTCTTTTACATTGCCTGTTACAATATTTGATAATGTCAGAGCTAAATAGTTTAAACGCCTTGCTTCTTCTAAGGCAGAGTTTATACTCAGTTGATTAGTTCCAATTAAATAATTCTTTACATTTTCTTTTGGAAATAGTTTCTGCTTTTTAGCTTCAGATAGAACAGTTTTAAATGACATTGGAAGGTCATCAAATAAGTTATATTTTTTTATTATATTCAGTGCCATAGATACATCATCTTTATTTTCAGTTGTAGGTGCACTTGCAATCAAATCTAAGGGGTCACCAACAATATCAGAGAGTATTAATGAGACAACTTGTGCGGGTTGTGCTTGAATGGCTAATTGACCACCTTTTACATCTGAGATCACTTTTCTGACACAATTTAGCTCAGTTATATCGGCGCCTGCATTCCCTAGCTTCTTTATCAACCTAGTTTTCTCCTCCAAAGTTATAGGCTTTTTTGGTAATGGCAGCAGTGCCGAGCCACCTCCTGATATTAAAACTAAAAGCACATCATTATGTCCCAATTTTGTGACAAAATCTTTTACTTTCCTAGCAGTGTTTTCGGCGTTTGCGTCAGGTAAATTGTTATTGGCTCCTTCAAAATAGGTTATTATTTCTGATGGTTTATGTTTCAGGCTCCCAACTGGCACACTTATAATTCCTTGTTTGATTTTAGGTCCCATAATCTTCTCAATTTCCACTGCCATATTTTGCACGGCCTTGCCTGTACCAACCACGTAAACATCTTTGTTTTGAAGATCATACTTGTCATTTAATATGACTAGCTGTTGATTCACTGGACTGTATTTAACAGAGTTCCTTATCAGGTTGTCTGGGAGCACTGCAGATACACTGCTTTTGAAAATTTGAAGTAAGTCACGTATCACTGTCTTAGCCATATTTATAATTAATCTAAACAAATGAATTTATTTTGTGTCGTGAATGTCATTTGATAATAAGCTGCTTATAGTGCTTATTGATAAGGATTGACAGAACAGTGATAACAAACGTCAAACGCTAGGGCTCGTTCCGTTTCGTTCACACTGTTAACTCAAAATTTGCAACATTATTGAAATTATAAATGGTATATTAATGATGAAGTAAAAATGTTGAGTACTTTCTATCCCTAATGAGAAGGCAAAACACCTACATAATAGATCACTTAATAAAAATATATATCTTTTTTCGCGTTGTGTCAGTATACTTTCGTAAAATGGGACGTTACCTTGTAGGGGTGACAGGGGTGCTTTTAGTCCGTTGTGCAGGTCTCAACAAGTCGCCGCAAAATTTGAATTCTATTGAAAGGGGCGACGCGTAATTTCGCTGAAAGTTTATATATTTCTCATAGACTTACTAGTTCTTTCACTGTAACTAAATAAATGTTTACACGATGAACGCTGGTGAACCAATTTGTGTATCAACACACTTTGTAAATAAATTAAACATTAGATCATTTGGAAACTGTGTGAAACTAAATATTTTGAAAAACGACGACGACTCCGCTTTCCTCCGTCATGTTTTACAGGACGAGCAGATGGTAAGAGAAACACCAAAGGACTTGTTAGCTATTCTGAATAATTTAAAGAAGAATTTGTACCACAATTCCAAACTAGACTTCAGAAACTTCTTTTCTAAAATAACTCAAGGTGAGGGTTTGTCACCGGTAAAAAAGAAAGAAATATTCAACTGCTGCTCAAATGCTTTGTATCAAATTCTACCCAAAGCTTTATTACAAAGTAATCATAATGCAAAAATATTTAGAAAACTTGTGAAAACTGCTGTTTTCAGCATGAAGAGACAATATATAATAGCTTCAAAGATGGTGGAAAATTGGGACTTCACCGTTAGTCCTTGGAATACACTACCAAGTGATAAAATGCGAAATATTCTGAACAACATATTATATTGGCTATTGAAATATATACTGTCACCAATGCTGTGCTTAAATTTTTACATCACAAGTTGTAAATTTGATTCTGATGAAAACAAACTGTATTTTTTTTGGAAAAGCCAATGGCAAAGTTTCTATGATAAGCAAATACTGAAAATGGTTAAATCAAAAACTCTACAGAAATGTGATATTTATTGTTTGGGAAAGAAATTCAAAATGATGTATAGTCTTCATGATATATTGAAGTTGAAAGCCATGAATAGAGAAATTCCGAAGTTGCATTTTGTTTTAAAGGGTAACAATGACTGCCGGCCAATAGTTCGGTATAAGCAGGACATACACACTCCAGCAGACAGATACAAAATGAGAGAAAGAATGGCCTTATTAAAAACACTCACTGGAAAACCAAATGAGAGATTAGAAACTCAATACAACACTTTATACCAAGAATGGGTAAGACAGAACAAACCTGTACTGTTCTTCGTAAAAACAGACTTGAGTAATGCCTTTGGCTCCATAAAAAAAGAAAAGCTCATGAAGATACTAAATGAGAGACATTGCAATTTCCAGAATTCTGAGACCAACTTAAATATGAAGAAAAAAATTGCTCAGCAATATAAAGAAATGTTCACAGAGCTCCATAAGCCTCTTTTAGTCCGAGCAGGCTCCACTATTTACGAGTGGAAACAGGGTTTGATCCAGGGCTACAAGTATTCACCAGCTTTATCTGAGCTCTACTACACACACCTTGATGAAACTTATTTCTCTCACTTACAAAAATCATCATCACGACTGAGACTGTTCATCAGAGTAGTTGACGACTATTTGTATATTACTGACTCGCTTGAAGATGCTTTTTCATTTCTGGAAGCTTTGTCAAACTACAGCAATGTGAACTATGGGAAAACTATGATAAATTTCTCATATCCAGGGATACAATCATGTAGCACAATTAATTTTATTGGATACAGCTACGATACAAATACCATGCAAGTAAGTCGAGCTAGCAATGTGTATGCTGGACAAATGTGCTATAAGATATCCTTTTCCATGGCCATATGTAACCTTTACAAGTTACTTGAGAACCGAATAGGTCAGTCTGGGATTCAAGTAAATGGACACCTATTCAATCTGTATTACAACACGGAGGAGCTGATTTGGAAACACATATTCACCACATTTTGCCTATCAGCAAACAAATTCTGTACCATACTAGCTATACTGTGTAACCAGAATGATATGTTGGACTACCTGCCTCTTTATAAGAAGCGAGTGGTAGTTAAACTTGCCAACTCTATATTGGAAACTCTAAAGAAGAATACACCAGCCGAAATCATGTTTGTATATTGTATAAACCACTTGCGATACTTAGCGTTTAAGGCCATAAGTCTATGTGCAAGCAAGACATCAAAATGCAGTGTACTAGTTGCAACAGTGAAAGATGAATTGGCCAAATGCAATTGCATATTTGGTAAATGGAGGGAACACTCAAGTAGGATCGATTTTGAAGGGAATTGCAGATTGAAAGCAATTCGTGAAGTTTGTAAGAGGGCAGATCTAAAGATCATAATGAAAAATTTCGATATTCTGCCTGAAGGCTTTCAATGTTACAAACATATAGACTGAGTTACAATTTTAATTATTAAATTAAAAAATCGAAAATTTTAAAATCACTTTTATTTCTTAACATACATACATGTAACCACATGACATTCACATTGTAATACAAATTTAAAAACAAAAGTAGAAGAAAAAAGTCCTAGTAAATTTAACTTTAAGTGAGATAGACAAAGAGATATGTATAAATGTTCCTAGATTAGATATTTAATAAAAAAAAACTAAGGAAAAAGTTTCACTAATTACTCATAATTAGCCTCATGCATGAAGTTTATATTTGAACGAAATATGTTTTATTTGGATGTTTGTTACCGTTATATCATGTTACAAATGCATTTTCGTTTTTAAATTCCCATTTAATTACTTAAAATTATAAATAAAAAGTACAAAAATTTGCCCGCGAAAAGCTAGTGAGCGAAACGCTCGAAACGCCACGTGACGTCACGCGTTCGACAGATTAGTGTCATTAGTAGCAAACGTCAGTTGGGCCGCCCAACGTGTGACGTCATCACGCTCTGTCGAATTCGCGCCAAAAATTATGAGCGTTTCAACCGCTCAAAAATTTTCAACATTTTAAATATTTTTTAATAAAATAATGTTAAGGTTTACAAAAGTATTTTTATCATTTCCGGTGTTCCAACGATATAAATTATGAATCCAAAAATAAAAATAAATTCATGCATGGAGCTAATTCACAGTACGCATGATAAAACGTGAATACCTATAATACCTTAAAAAACTTTATTGGACGGAATATCATTATGAGATTCTTTGTAATGTAATTAAACCTAGTTTAATTCTAACTTAGCTACCTCAGAACTATAATATTTCAGAAATGCATGTCTATATAACTACAAAGGCACACTGGTACATAAAAATATGTAGGTTCAGTCAATGATGTAAAAAACTAACATAACTTTTGTAAGAACATTTATACTGTACTGTATAGGGTTTAAATAACTTTACACTATGTTAGAGTTTTGAATGATTCACGGTTACAGGTAGACCGAGCGCGGTCTACACAACTTTGACACCCATCCGCTATCTTCAGTCACCCGTGAACATGATGCTTGTAACTGCGTCGAAATATCGGGAGCTCATAAATAATACAAAAGGTAATCACGGTCTATATCCCGGTCAATATAAGTCTAGTTACACTATGTTATCAAAATAAAAATTCTCAACGTACATAGATAATAATAACGTATAAAAATTGTAAATAGCTGTTAATATAATAATCACGAAAGTGATGTCCAGAACTAGATTAAGAGGATACACCGCGGCCGCGCGAAATCGCCTTTTCGTACAAATGTAGTCCTTATTTTTCTCTCTGGATATTAACATTATTGAAAATGTTTTGACACAGTTTGTTGTATTGTATATCAACCACAGCTATGCCCCTATTGATTTTTCTTTCGAATGTTTATTAGAGTTAACAACATTTAAAAGTTTGTATGAAATCTGCTTTTCGCTTCTAATTTTTACACAAATAAAAAATCTTAAAAAGTCAAACAGGGGCACAGTTATGGTTAATATACATCAAAATATGTTAAAACATTTTCCATAATGTCAATATCCAGAGAGGAAAATGGGGCCGAAGTGTATCCTCTTAAATAAATATATAATCAATTTGAAAATGTTTATATTCAGGCAATATCGCAAAGCATAACTTTATTGTACCATAATTTACTCCATCTTATTCTGAAATAAAATATTCTAATGTTAAGGCATTTTGGACGGATTATTATTTTAGTTAGCAGCACAAAATTATTACAATACATTAAAAGCTTACATTTAAAGAAGTCAGATCAAATAAAAAATTATACTCCTATGTGGTATTGGCGCTATGTTCTAGTTAGCTTCGACTTATTAATGCTCAAGTATTTATACACATGGATAGGTACCTAAATATTGCGGGTCTTCTGAATAGTGTTCACATTTTAAAGCGTCAATAGTTTTGTTTACTTTAGTTACTTTAACTTTATTACGTGTTATGGCAATGGCACCCTAATTTGGGGAAATGCTAACAGAAATTTTGTTGATCCTACAAGATAAAGCTTCTACATAGCTAAAAGAGCTTTTAACCTTTTTGACGCCAATGACCGATATATACGCACCGTAGGTTCAACGCCAAAGACCGATTAATCGGTCATAGACCACAGAGCAACTTAGACATGCATATGCATAAAGTTCAATTTCAGTTTTTACACTTCGGTGACTTGGCGTCTGGATAACAGCTTTTGTGTTTGACACGGCGTCGAAAAGGTTAAGAAGGCAGTTATCCTTGCAGTATATCCTAAATGTGATGGTTACTTATCGAAGTAGCGCCACTAGAAACAAAGCAACAGCCAGTACATATCCCACCATCCCTGTCCTGTAAGCATGAGACAAGAAGTCAGCATCGGCAGCTACATAGTAGGCCGACTGGGGAGCATCGCAGGAGACTATCTTGGCCGCTCGGAGCAGAGCGGGGCCGGCGATGAGCTCCGCGGAGCGTTCTTTGTGCGGTAAGGGCTTCAGTTGGACGGCCGCGTCGCTGAAGATCAGGTCGGAGTATGGGGGTTTTGTGTCGAACATGCTAAAGCTGTAAGGAAGTTATTTAAATATTATTTGTTGATGGTATGTGCCTAGCTTATTCTTGTAAATAGTTGTGAAATTGTGCGACCTACGCCGTGTTGCATAATAAACTAAAACGAATATTACAAGCGGAACTCCTTTTCCAATAAGTGGAATTAGAAAAGGAGTACCTCTTGTAATATTAGTTGTAGTTTATTATGCAACACAGCCCTAATGTACAATTACGTTTACATTTATTTTGTGATGGGTTTTAACAATTTATTTGACTTTCTCTCTGTATTAGGTAAGAGTTAAGTCAATGTTATAATTACAAGCATGTAAGATTATCGGTAGGTTTTAAATATTAATTTTATTTTGTTTGCATCTTATAGCTTTAAACAAGCACTTCTTGTATATATCTATCTATCTATATATATTTCGGTGATCTCGGAAACGGCTCTAACGATTTCGATGAAATTTGCTATATGGGAATTTTCGTGGGCGAAAGTCTTGTCTCTGGGAAAACGCGCATTTTTGAGTTTTTAATGTTTTCCGTACAAAGCTCGGTCTCCCAGATATTTAAGGTAGAAAATGAGAAGGATTATATCCATCTTTCAATCACTTCTTGTCTTTAAAATACTTATATATTTACTATTTCACGAGTTTTCTTTCACCTTCTCATTAGAATTAACACCGATGTTGTTGTTGTAGGTACATTATAATAAAGGCCGATTTTATCATGGGTTTTGATCAACAATATACTTGAAAATTGATGTTAAAATGGTTTTCTGCATAATTATGTAGCATACTTCACAATGATATCAATGATGACTCACCTGAACTCATCAGTGGCCGTGGCTCCGTACAACTGCTGCGCGTACACCATGAGGTTGGAGTACGTGTCGAGCTCGGTGTGGTTCGCGCGGCCCATGAGAACCGAACCCGGGACCTTGCCCAGGTTGCAGTGCTTGTATTCGTGCATTTTCGCGCGGGTTCCTGTCAAATGTTAGTTTAAATGAATATCAGTGTAAAATATATTGCTTGTTTTTTTTTTTAATCACTTAAGAGTCTATGGGGGTCACCAGATATAGGGGTCCAGGCAGGAAGAGTGAGGCAAACAGCGGTCAGTCTTATAATGAATATTTATTGTAATAACTTGTCGCCTTATATAGTATTTCCATACTTTATTAAAAACAGAAAGGTAGGTATCCTAGAACTGTAGAATTTAATCTATACCCTTTTACGTAAATCGCGTATCTAACGATAGCGATGGCATGTCTTCTATCCCGCTCTCGATCGCCGGATACATGAAGTGGGTAGTGGAAAATACAGCAATTCAGGATTACCCTTCCGCGGAGCATCTCACTATGTTGCTGTTGAGAGTAGCACGCCCTGTCTTCTATCTCGCTCCAACTGTTGAATAAATACAAGCGCGCCGCCTGCGCGCGCCTCAGTTGCGCCCGGCCGTCGATGCGAACGCATGTCCCATAAGTCTAATACAAAACTAGTTTTTCCTCTATTTCGTTTGTTTTATATACTAGAGCATGTCATTGTATGTGCAAAGTTTTATCACAATCCAACACGCAGTTTTAAAATGAGAACGAAACTCCGTTTGTATGGGAAGGTGAAATTCGGCTGAGCTTGCCGGGAACTCTTAAATACCTAAAGGAAGGTTTGAGATAATGTATTTATGAAAACTGATATTATAGGACAAGTATACTGAATATAAACCGTCTTGGGGATCAAATACTGCAATGTATCGGAATTCGCTTACGGATTCTTGTATCATCTATATGACCCTCAACATGGCGACCGCGACAGAACTTGTGTATATGGGTACTACTGTGTTATGGTATTCTAGTTCAGCATCGTCACAGCCTCACAGGCGTGGGTCCCTTGCCGTCAGGACACAGCAGTAGGGCCCACGCCCACCACTCAGTGCGACGTCCTCCTGAGACCTCAGCAAAATCCCCCCCCCCCTCCCCTCCACCATGCAGCGGACTGCATGAGCCCGTAGTCCCTGATATCGCCTGTGAACACAATGTCGCAGTTCCTCACCGTCAGGACAGAGCAGCTGCAGGTCATCAGGCAGTAGGTCCCTCGCCCACCACTCAGTACGACGGCCTCCTGAGACCTCTGCAGGCGCGGTGTGTCGAACGAACGCTACATCCCCCCCTCCTTCCACCATGCAGCGGACTGCGCCCACATGCCCGTAATAGTCCTCGCTCGCATCGCGGCGGCATCGTCTGTGGACGGCAAAATTAGTCTTACTTCATTTCACATCGGAATCCACCAACACCTTTTTGTTTATCAATAATATTATAATGGATTGATGATCGATTGAAAGGTTGATTGTCAATGGATTCCGAGTCCAAAATTTAACTGAAAAAGAATCAATTCCGTCGCAAGTAGCACAAAAAAATGTTGCCATTTTAAATATATTTAATTTAATTTAAAATGATAGTTAATTTAATGTGATATTTAATTAAATTTAAAGTGATATTTAATTTAATTAAAATGGAAAAAGTAATATAAAGAAATTAAACTATTTTGGAGTGTAAATCTAGTTGTTCGTTTCCTAAATATATATTGAATAGTGACCTAAACGCAGCGCCGTGACAGAGGTGGCACAGGTTGTCGTGCGGCACGGTGTTGGCGTCCACGTACTCGGTGCTTAAGGCCCCGGGGGCGCACGACTTCGTGAAGTACTGCGCCGCCGCGTGCGCGCCGTCGCAGCCGTATGAACTGTTCACAACAAGGATTAAAATAACATTTTAGTTCCTAACAAACACATCCCTCGCTACCCATCCTCGCACATCTCTCGTGGAAACGCAGCCTAAGCATCGCCACGTTGATACCAAACAACCAAAAAAATACTTCATTTACCTATTGCGCTCAGCGCAGCCGCAGCTCTAGTGGACGATATTCTATTGGTTCTTAACAAACACATCCCTCGTTCTCGTTACGCAGGAAGGTAAAGTACCAACTTTACCTTCCTAAACCATTACCAAAGAGCTACCCCAAATGAGGTCGCCGTATGGCACTACCAAATGAAAGTAAGCATAATACTAATAAATTAAATATACATATACGAACTTACCGAATCCACCCATTAGAGATGAGGTAGGCAAGTGGGAAGATCCACCCGGCCGCTTGGCCCAGGCCCGTGTGACAAGAGTTTTTGCCGCGGAGATACGTTAGATCCGTGTCCGGGTCTTGTTCTTTTGCGACGGCCACTGCGTAGTACCAGTTTTTGCCACTTGAGTAGATCTGAGCCAAGAAAGATTAAGATGTACTCAGAGTACGTAATTCGTTCAAATAGAATAATAAAAATAAAATAAAACAGAGATCTTTAAAGCTGGTAATTAATAAAGAAATAATATGTAGTGTATCTCACTTTTATTAAGATTGCCGTGAAAAATTAATTATTAATCTTTTTTCATTTTCAGAAAAACATTTTTTCGCACTTCGCACACCTTGTAGCTTATAAATTGTAATACAAGTGGAAGTCCCTTTCTAACAAAAGCTGTCAAAAAGGGACTTCCACTTGTATTACAAGCTGCAAGCTTTTGATAAACGGGCCCTAGATCTTAATTTAGCAAGGGTTATTTCCACCTGTTACCACCAACATTCAGGGCATAGTCTAAGGACTCTCGTACTTAAGACTTACCTCCTGCATAAAAGGAACAAGTCTATGCGCCATGGCCGCGTGTAACATGTCCGCCGGGTCCATGACGGCCACGTCGGCCACTCCGGAGGCGATGGAGCGCTCGCAGTGCCGCGTGCTGTGCCCGCGCCAGCAGATCAGCGACGGTTGGAGGTACGCTGCCTTTAGGGCCACCTGAAACAAATAAGGTTTTAGACAGTTGAAATATTTCAAACTAGCATGTGCTGGGGCCCCAGACACATGCTAACTAACTTCAACTAGTCCTGCTTCAAAAAAAGTGCAACATTTTTGAAGTAGGATTAGTTAAAAAACCCCTCATCTTTTTTTATACCACGTCGATGGCAAACAAGCATACGGCCCGCCTGATGTAAGCAGTCACCGTAGCCTATGGACGCCTGCAACACCAAAGATATAACATGCGCGTTGCCGACCTTCTAGTTATACTTTAACCCTAATTCAAGTCCCTTAAATAATGAATTCCGATTGATTCCATCTTAACATTATAATATATAGTCCATAGGGTTTGTTCGATCTTCTATGAGGTTCTCTTCAATAAATTCACCTTTTATGATGTAACTAGTTTTTTATTACTTTGGAAAATTACAATATATATATAGGTAAGTATTATGTGTGTTCGCGTGACCGCGCTCGGATCGCGTCTGGTTTTGGGAGGTGGGGCGCATCCAATAGTGCAGCCCGCTATCGGTGCACAGTGGGCCTTTTGTGTGTCTGAACATGCTCCGCGCCTTGAAAGCTCCTGCTTTCAACATTGTTGTTGTTGGTCAGTATCCTCTCCGTCCTTCAGCAAAGGGCATATGCAGGAAATACCACGTCGAACTAGGCCCTTTCGTGTGCGTACATCTACAACGCGGCATAATCCATCAGAGCCTTTGTGTAGCTTTTCAATGCGGCCGAGCGGCCATGTCAACGGCGGGCCGTGGGGTTGCTTCACAAGGACGAGCTGACCCGGCTGGAGGTTAGGCTGTCGCGAGCGCCATTTGGTACGCTGCTGCAGGAGGCTGACATACTCGTGGCTCCATCTGGCCCAAAAGTGTTGGCGCACTTGCTCCATCCGTGCGTATCGGTGCAACTGGCTCGGTTTGGCTTCTTCGAGGTTTGGCGTTGGCAGCGAAGTCAACGATCGTCCGATCAAGAAGTGCCCAGGGGACAATGGGGACAGGTCGTGAGGATCGGAGGATAAGGGGCATAAAGGCCTACTATTCAAAATCGACTCGACCTGAACAAAAATCGTCTCGAGTTCGACATATGTGAAGTGCATATTACCAATTATTCTTTTAAGGTGATATTTCGCGGATTTCACTGCGGCTTCTATTAAGCCAGAGAAGTTAGGCGAATACGCGGGTGCGAATCTGAACTGAATGTGTTCATTAGCAAACGTTTCTGAGACAGAGTTATAAGAGCTATGAATAACTTGGCCTATTTCGTTACTAGCCCCCAGAAAGTTTCGGCCATTGTCCGAAAAAATCTCGTAAGGCTTTCCTCTCCTTGCAATAAACCGCTTAAGAGCCAAAATGAAACTTTGCGTGCTGAGATCACTGGCGAGTTCAAGGTGAACGGCCTTTGTTCTCAGACAGCACATTATGCACAAAAATGATTTTATTAATTGGGCTCCACGCCCTTTTTTACTTAAAATTAAGAACGGACCAGCATAATCAATGGCCGTGGATTGAAATGGGTACCCTGGCGTCACGCGCTGAGCGGGCAGGTTTCCCATAAGTTGAGTCGCAACTGCTCCTCGCAAGCGCTTGCAAGTTATACATGTTTGATAAGTATTGCGCGCTAGCAATCGTCCGCCTATTATCCAATATTCTTCGCGAACGCTTGAATGTAGCAGCTGTGGCCCGGTATGTTTTAATTGTTTATGGAAATGTCCATATATTAACTTACTTAAATAATGTTTACCGTCTAGAATTATCGGATGTTTTTTATCATATATATAATCCGAGTTGGATAATCTGCCGCCAACTCGCATAACACCATCTTCATTTAGGAATGGGTTTAAGGACAAGACCTTTGACCTTTTGCTTATAGGTAAATTATTTTTTAATAAATTTAATTCGTCAAGAAATGAAGTCTCTTGCGAATATTGTACAAGCTTAGTTTCAGCCGCATGCAATTCTGAAACACTTAATGGCCCTTGAAATTTATTCTTAGGCTGTTTACAATTATTTATAAATCGTAATATGTACGCGACTGACCTTTTCAAGCGATTGAAGTTCGAAAAGTTTTCTAATTTAATAAAATCCATTGACGCGTTCTTCCTCAAGACTCGCGCTCATTACTTGAACAGTGGATTTAACTTCTGTTCAGCGTTGGAGGTAATGGCGACCAAATGAAAGCAGAGAATCTGATATCTTAATTTAATGTTTTACAGAAGGCTGGTTAGAAAAAGTGGTCTTATCTACATACATGTAGAAGCTTATATAGTAAAGTACAGCGCCACACTATGACACTACGGATTGGTTAGGAACTATTACATACATTGACATAGCTAACAGCTTATTGAGCACTTAAACTAGTACACAATAGTTTCGGTAGATGTCACCTTTACATATCATAGGACGATTGAGAGACTTAATCTGTCTAGATTAGGTAAGTAGGTACTTAGGTATGCTAATACCTACTTATCTGCTACTTGTTAAGATAGGTCTTAACATTTTGCCACCCCTTGAAATAGTTAATGTTTTATGAGTAACATTAGGTATTTCAAAGAATAGGCTTTATACATTTTACCTATCAGTAAGGATGGGCAGAGTTCTTTGTTACGAGTTATAGTTAGGTAATTACTTAAATTTTAATTAGATCTGTGCCCATTCTTATAAATGAAACAACAATAGGAAATGATTTTTATTTTAAATAGGGAGTAGGTATTCTAATTATGTACATAGGTACTAGGTAAGTAAGGTAATTTAGGTACTTAATTATACTTATTAGACACTTAGTTATAATTATTTGAACTTTACATTAGGTTGGTACTGTTGGTAGGTATTTACTACTTATATGACTTCACCCGAAGTAGGTAATGGACAAATGTTATTGAACGCGCGTTGGATGTCCCCTCTGGCGGTTCGGATGACGGCCACCCTGGTGACGCCATCCCGGCCCGGCTGCGTCGCGACGATCTTGCCCAGCCTCCACCGGCAGGGCGGCAGACGCTCGTCTCGTACCAGGACGACGGTGTCGACTGCGAGGCTTGGGCCGCGCGCGCTCCTCCACTTCGTGCGTTCCTGCAGCGTTCCGATGTAGTCACGTGACCAGCGCCGCCAGAAGTCCTGCGTGATTTGTTGCAAAAGTTGATAGTGAGTTAATCGGTTCTTTGGTACATGGTTATAATCTTCGTCCGGAAGTGAATTTGGTGCTTTTCCAATTAAAAAGTGAGCTGGCGTAAGGACAGGATAGTCAGGATTTGAACTAGGTAAGGGACATAGTGGCCTAGAATTTACCATAGATTCTACCTGATATAGGATTGATACAAATTGTTCGTAAGTTAACAAAGATAACCCTAACACTCTTTTTAAATGATATTTGGTAAGTTTTATACTAGATTCCCATAGGGACCCCATATGAGGTGTATAGACAGGAATAAAACTCCATTTTATGCCCTCGTCTGCGCAATGAGATACTAGCTCGCTCGAGCTGTCCTGTAGGTATTTTTGTAAATCTTTTAGCTCGTTACTAGCCCCATGAAAGGTTGTTGAATTGTCACTCACCAACTCCTTCGGTTTACCTCTCCTGGCGATGAATCGTCGCAGCGCCGCCAGGAAATTGGCTGACTCGAGCCCTGTAATTAATTCGAGATGAATTGCCTTTGTTGCAAAACAAATAAACACTGCTATATAGCACTTAGAGACCTTGTAACCACGCCCTGTCCTATCTCTAATGTTATAAGGTCCTCCATAATCGATACCCGTGATAGCAAAGGGGGGGGAAGGATTTACCCTTGAGGGGGGTAAGTTTCCCATTATAGGGTTAGTAGTCTTTGGATTTGCTCTAAAACACGGAACGCATTTATTTACAATTTTCGAGGCTAACATCCTACCTTTTGTTGGCCAGATGCGCTCGCGAATAGTTGAAAGTAATAACTGAGGGCCAGCGTGCAGAGTACGTATATGTGCGTTTGCCATCAGTAGTTTGGTAAGCGCGTGCTCGTGACTTAATATTAAAGGATGTTTTTTTTCATATGCATAATGCGAAAGACCGATTCGTCCGCCTACGCGAACGAGTCCGTCCTTCATGAATGGGTGTAAAGATAATATTTTTGATTTGTTAAGAACCGGTTTATTGTTTTGCAATAATTTATATTCGTGTGGGAATGATTCCATTTGTGCATGTCTAATTAATGCGTGATCCGATTTTTTTAATTCTTCTACGGACAATGGTCCTGATAATTTATTATTTGGATTAATTGTTCGAGTTTTATTTTTTGTATTATATATAAATCGAAGTATGTATGCTAATACATGAATAAGTGTTTTATCGCTTGACCACCTGTGGAAAAGATATTGTATCGTGTCGTTAGATTCTGTGCTAATAGCCAAGGTGAGAGTTATGTTTACGTCGCTCTCGGCCTCGGGTGCATGATTTAGTGACTCAGAATCGTGGGTCGGCCATGTGTCCGGACTTTGGGTCAACCACGCCGGCCCAGACCACCATAACTGGTTGGTTTCCAGCTTGCCTGGTGCTACCCCTCGGGACAAAAGGTCGGCGGGGTTATCCTCCGAGCGGACCCATGACCACTCGTGCTTGCTTGTAAGTGATAATACTTTTGTGACTCTGTTACTAACAAAACAAGTTAATTTAGGGTTACTATTTTTTATCCAACATAATGTTATTTTTGAATCTGACCACAGGTTGATTCCGGAAACGTCACATTTTAATGCTCGTTTTATTTTGTCGACATGTGTCGCGAGCAGTAAACTGGAACAAAGTTCCAAATTTGGAATAGTTTGGGGTTGTATTGGACTTATTTTTGATTTTGAGTAAAGTAGGTGAACTTGTACGTTTCCTACTCTATCGCTTGATCGTATATAGATGGCAGCGCCATAGGCTTTAATACTACTGTCACAGAACCCATGAATTTGTATCGTTACATAATTGGGTATGACTGTACATCTCGAAATTTTCAATTGGTTTAATAAAAACAAGTCTCGATAGAATGTGTTCCATTCTTGGATCAAGTCTTGTGTTAATTCGGTATCCCAATCTAATTGAGCCTTAAATAATTTTTGAATAAATATTTTGGCTACTACAATTACTGGTCCCGTCAAGCCTAGGGGGTCGAAAATGGACGAAATTACCCCTAGTACCTTTCTTTTGGTGATTGGGTGTGAAATTTGGTTTTCTTTAATGGTATACATAAGCTCATCTGAGTCACTAGACCACGCTAAACCCAGGACCTTATGTGTTTTATCTCCAAATTCGGTTGTGTGTGTGTTTTGGTGTGTGTGTGTTTCGCTCACCCGTTTTATGATGACTTCGGAATTGGACTTCCATTTCCGCAGCGTGAAGTTGGCTCCCCGCAGGATCTCGTTCACCTGTGATGCTGTTTCAGCTACCTGATTCTCGTCGTCGCCGCCGGCGATAAAATCGTCCATGTAGAACTGGTTCGCTATGGCCTCTGCAGCTGCTGGAAATGTGTGTTGGTTTTCGTTTGACAATTGTAACAAACATCTGGTTGCAATATGTGGTGCTGACTTTAAGCCGAAACTTAATGTGGTCAGCATATAAATTTGGAGTCGTTGGTGAGTATTTTCCCGCCAAAATATGCATTGTAGGTATTGTTGATTTGGTTTAACATAAATACATCTGTACATTTTTTGTATGTCAGCGTTAATAACATATTGGTATTTTCGGAATCGTAGAAGTATATTTATGAGTTCGTCCTGTATTATTGAGCCTTTGTATTGGATATCATTCAAAGAAATGCCGTTATCAGTTCTGCATGAGCAGTCGAAAACAATTCGAATAGGGGTTGAGGGGGAGTCGCGAAAAACAGCTTGGTGGGGTAGAAAATTACATGGGCCATCATAATTATCTTGTAATTGAATCATATGGCCAGCTTGTTCGAACTCGCGCATGAAATTCACATATTTATCTTTAAATTCGGGGTTCCGCTCGAACTTGGATTCTAATGTTTTGAACCTCCGATATGCTATGTGCCTAGATTGACCTAACTTGGTAGGTGGCTGCTTTAATGGAAGTTCTATTTCGAAATTACCCTCAGAGTTGTGAGTGTGAGTTTTCAGAAATATATCCTCACATTGTTTTTCATCATAGGGTAAATTTGGTGCGGAACCCTCCTCTATTTCCCAAAACTTTTTTAATTGAGTTTCTACTGTAACTTTACATTGAACGGCAGACTCGGTTTTTTTTTGTACGGAACCCGTGACTATCCATCCTAATCGCGAGCGTCTCAGAACCGGTAATCCGGGCCCGAGCTTGTATTTACCGGTAAGAAGTAAATCAAAGAATATCTCCCCACCGATAAGCAAATCTACATCTTGAGCTAAGTTAAACTCGTCATCAGCTAATTTATAACGCGACGGAATGTGCCAACGTTGCACGTTTGGTATTAAAATGTTGGTAGTACAAATTATAGGCGTAATAAAACAGGACAAATTCGTTGTAAAGGTTCCGTCTAAGGAATGCAATGTTACGTCACACGATTCTAAAAGGCTAGACACTTTTTCATTGAAACCTATGACATTTAAGGCAAGTTGTTCCTTGTTTAATTGTAACTTTTTGGCCGCGTTTTCGGTAATGAAATTTTCTTGCGAGCCATTGTCTAAAAATGCCTTCATTTTATGCACATTGTTATGCTTATCCCTAACGAGCACTTGGGCTGTTGTAAGGAAAACTGACCTATTTCGCGCATTGTTTATTTGTTTTTCGATTAAAGTGTTATTCGACAAGGTAGTCTCGATTTGACTAGAACTCGGTTGTTCGTCGATTAACGTTGATATTGGTAATCGCGTTGGTACGGGGTTACTACCTACATGAGTGTTGGTATTTGGTTTGTGTAGTAACGTATGATGCTTGCCCTTACATACTCGACATGTACTGGCCCTGCAGTTTGTTAAGACATGCGTTCCGGACAAACAATTAAAGCATAATCGTAATTTATTCACGGCTCGGATGCGCGCGATAACGTTTAATGCACTAAACTTTGGACACTGATTAATATAATGCGTACTCGAACAATACGGACACTGGTTACATTTAAACTGTTTGGAGGTTACCTTGATAGGTTCGGACGTGGTTACCATGGCCTTCTTGGAAGTGCTGGGTGCGTCCGATGGTACTGCTGGGCTGGTCGCTTCCAGCCGGTCAGCTCGGTTCTTTAGGAAGGTTTTGAAATCCTGCAACGAAGGCAATTTTCTCAAATCAACACTGTTTTCCCACTTTGATTGCAATCGACTGTCTAACTTTTTAACTAACATGTGAATAATTGCGAGATCCCAATTTTCGGTAGGTACATTTAATGAGCGCAAAGATCTCAAATGTTTGGAAATATTATCGCACAGACCTCTTAGACCCGAAGGAGTTGACGGTACCGGTTCCACGTCGAACAAGGCTCGCATGTGGTTGGTGACTAAACGTTTAGGATTATTATAACGTTCACAAAGCATCTGCCACGCGAGCATGTACGCGTCCTCGGAGAAATCGAGCGAACTAATTACCTCAAGTGCGCCGTCTTGTAAACAACTGCGTAGGTACTTATATTTTACGATCGGTGCTAAGCTAGCTTGGTTGACTAGGGCATCAAATGTGTCTCGAAATTGCAGCCACTGTGTTAGGTCTCCGTCGAAGCTAGGGAGGCTAATTTCGGGATATTTTATCGACTCACCGAGGGGTTGCTGCGGCGGGGCTTGCGGACTATGGTCATTTGGTGTTGAATCGGTATCTACCTTCGCCAGCAGCTTGCCCTTAGCGCTAAGTCGGTAAAATGTGTCCTCAAATGACATACGCTCGGCCTCGTGGGCTTCGATGTCCCCTTCGTCGCTGCACAGTGTCTCGATCCGGTCCTGTATCTCAGAGAAATCATTGTATAACTTTGGTAATTGTTCTAGTCTTAAGCTTATGTCTACAATTATTTCGGCCGTCAATGCACTTGAGTCGATTCTTTCTATAAATTTATTAAATACAGTTAATTTTCGCTTACAGACACCTCGTCTATTTTTTAACTGCCTAATTTCTAACTCTTCTAGAGTGTTTTTGGAAGTTTCTAACATGATTAAGAACGATTACAATTTACAATTTGTAGGAAATAAATCGATTACAATTAAATTTGGTAGGGAGATTTGGTAGATAGGTTAGGGAATGCCAGCTCACTTGCCTTCTCGATTGATGCTCGTGCGCGTGGCGTAGCTTGGTGATTGCCCTCGCTTGGGCGCTCCTTCTGCCTCTGGTGTGGTACCACCCACGTGGTCCCTTTGGTACTTGCGGTAGCCGTTCCCTGCTGCGGCTGCGGTGCCACGCACGTGGTCCCGCTTTGGTGGCTCGGTCGGCGCCTGTCGCGTTGGCTCAGGCCGCTCGATCGAGTGGTGTGGTCGCCTCCTAGTCACCTCTTCAGCTTCTTCAGGTCGGCGGAGCCCCACGCGGTTGCTGCCTACGTGGTAACGTTGCTCTCCCGGCCTAAATCAGGATACGCGGCGATTCCTCGACGTACCGGCTCGCAAATTTTACTAAATTTACTAGCGATTCGCTTTAAAGTACTGAGATTAACCGCGATTTAAACTAGGGGTCACCATTATGTTCAGCGTTGGAGGTAATGGCGACCAAAGGAAAGCAGAGAATCTGATATCTTAATTTAATGTTTTACAGAAGGCTGGTTAGAAAAAGTGGTCTTATCTACATACATGTAGAAGCTTATATAGTAAAGTACAGCGCCACACTATGACACTACGGATTGGTTAGGAACTATTACATACATTGACATAGCTAACAGCTTATTGAGCACTTAAACTAGTACACAATAGTTTCGGTAGATGTCACCTTTACATATCATAGGACGATTGAGAGACTTAATCTGTCTAGATTAGGTAAGTAGGTACTTAGGTATGCTAATACCTACTTATCTGCTACTTGTTAAGATAGGTCTTAACAACTTCCGGTATATTTGAATTTAATTCAATTGAATTGTCTTGAGAAGGCCAGTCACTTTCGTTACACTTTAGAAAAGACGGCCCTTGAAACCACATACCGTCAGATGTCAGCTGATCGGGCAATAACCCGCGACTAGCTGCATCAGCTGCGTTTTGACCAGACGGAACGTGGTTCCATTGAGCGCCGCGAGATAATTCCGTTATCTCAGACACTCGATGTAATACAAAGGTCTTGAGTTGCATTTTATTTGATTTGTAAATGTTTAACCACGAAAGTACGATTTTCGAGTCGACCCAAAAATACACTTTATCAATATTCTGTCGCAATGACTTCCTTATTTTGTCGTAAAGTCGACAGGCTAACAATGCGCCCAGTAGCTCCGCACGTGGGATAGTAACAGCTGGCCGAGCAGGCATGACCTTGGCCTTGCCACAGAGCAACCGAACCACTACTCCCTTATCGCTTATCGAGCGAATATATGCGCACGCGGCGTAGGCCAATAAGGAAGCATCCGAGAAAAAATGCAACTCAATATTTTCCGCCTCAGGTTGCAATACATAACGATCAATTTGGAACGAAGTCAAAATATTTAATCCGCGCACGATCTTATTCCACGTTTGCTTTATATCGGAAGGCACTTCATCGTCCCATTCCAGGTGCAATGCCCAGATATTCTTTACAAGTAATTTAAATGTGATTGTGCAAACACTTAACAGACCCAAAGGGTCAAATATGCTTGCAATCGTGGATAAGATAGTACGTTTTGTACACTTAGAATCGGCATTGTTTACATCTTTAACGCCCTTCGAGCAGCTGATTAACAACTTATCCGCCGCTGGGTTCCAACGAATTCCGAGCGTAGAACACTCGTCATTAAAGTCGACATTCGATTGCTCGTTAAAGTTTTCCTCATCTTGAAAGAGTTGAATGCAATTAGATTTTATTTTACGTAAATTCATCTGCGCCTTTGCTAAGGTTTGTGAGACCGATGTTAAAATATATTTTAACTGGTCGGAACTGTCCGAGCCCGTAACTAAGTCATCTACATACATATCTCTCTCAATTATAGTTTTTATATGCGGATCGTCACAAGTCTTAGCAATTTCATATAAACATCTTATGCTTAAATAAGGCGAGGACGACATGCCGTAGGTAACGGTATCGAGGCGCAGATATTTAATGGGTTCCGTACTATTTTCGCGCCATAAAATGACCTGTAAATATCTATCATTTTCGTTTACTAGGATTTGGCGATACATTTTTTCAATATCTCCGATCAATACATATTCATGTTGACGAAAACGAGTGAGAATTGAAAAAATGTCATCCTGTATTGTTGGCCCAACCATTAAT
The DNA here is from genome assembly GCF_947568885.1 of Cydia strobilella. Lineage (NCBI taxonomy): Eukaryota > Metazoa > Arthropoda > Insecta > Lepidoptera > Tortricidae > Cydia > Cydia strobilella. The sequence goes on from NC_086060.1 coordinate 6,174,750, forward strand.
ATGTCGTTCAACGACATACCCGACGATGTCTTCGCTGAACAGTCGAAGACGACACGACAACGTGTCGTGGCCGATTTTTCACGTAAAATTGGGTGGTGGGCAAGAAAATTCGCGACCTCCGGTTTTTCTATTGGCGTAAGGTGCCCTAACTCTTGATACTCGCGGATAAAATCGCAATATTGTTGTTTTACGTGAGGTTGCCTTTCAAATCGTTTTTCTAAATAATGCAATCGTTTTTTAGCAATATGAAAGGAGTCACCTAATTTCTCGGGTGACTCTTTTAGAGGCAAACTCACGCAAAACCTGCCGTCTGGCAATTGGTAGGTATTTTCGAGGAAATGAGCTTCGCATGCTTCTTCTTCGGCTGTCCACTTCTCCTGCGGTGGCAGCTCCTCTAGTTCCCAGAACTTCCTTAACTGGACGCTGATTTCGTGGCTGAAGTTACAATGAACTTTATTGCCTAGCCCGTTATTATTATTTGACATAAAAGTGGTTGGACCGACAACAAGCCATCCGAACTGCGAGTTCTGTAGGAATGGTTTATTTTTTCCTAGCTTTATTTGTTCTTGTATAAGAAGACCCCAAAAAACGTCGCCCCCTAGTAACAATTCTACTGCAGAGGGACGATAAAATGACTCATCCGCCAAATCTACGTTTTTAGGTATATTTAATGATGAAATATCGACCTCGTTTTCAGGGACTTCGTTGCCTACATCGTCGACTACGGAGCAAATTATAGGTATTTTTATTGACCTATCCCTGGATTGCACTTCTATCGTGCACCGTCGTAACGTTGTAAAAGATAATTTATTAAGGCCAAAGACCTCAGTCTCATATTCAAAAACAGGAAGATTTAATTTTTCCTGTAATGACCTTTTTATAAACGAAGATTCACTTCCACAATCAAGTAACGTGCGTACGCGATGGCACTGATTATTTTTGTTTACAATATCTACCATAGCCGTAGATAACAACACCTGCGTTGCGTCCGACGAACAGAATGATATCGGAAATGCATTTTTTACTTGATTGTCACCTGCTGTTGAGGTACTAGCCTGAGAGGTACTAGGTACCTGTGCATTGTTTGGTACATACGTTCGATGTAATAATGAATTATGTTTACGTCCACATATTTTACAAGGATTCGCTCGGCATTGAAATGCACGATGACCACCTCGAAAACAGACTGGACACACCTTTGACTTATATATTTCGTCACCTCTCACTTCTGGTGTCATTTCGAGAAATTTATTACACGTAGATATACGGTGGTCACCTTTGCATATCAAGCACGATGATTGAGGCGAGCTGGTTGTCGTTGGGTTCGAAGCGGCTGCGACAAATGTTTTTTGAATTTTATCTAATTTCTTTTGAGGCTGTTTCGTTTCAGGCCTTTCAAAGTGACTGCCGCTTCGAGCCAATGACTCCAGTATATCGGCCCTGCTACGAAGAAAGTCAGTGAACTCAGATAGCTTCGGCGAGTCTTCTAGACTGTTTCTTTTTTCCTCCCATTTTCTTAATGTGATCGGGTCAAGCTTGGAGGAGCAAAGAAAAACAATAAGCGTATCCCAGCAATCTACCCTCTCGCCGAGGCTCTCGAGCGCTCGTAAATTTTTTGTTACATTATCAATTAAGTTACGCAAACACTTATCTGACTCTCTTGTCAAAGACTCTATGCGGAATAAGGACTGCAAATGGTTATGAACCAGTTGACGCTTGTTGTCATACCTATCACACAATAAACTCCAAGCGACGGCGTAGTTGGCGGCAGATATTTCCAACGATTTAATTACAAGCGCGGCGCTGCCCTCAAGGGAGGTGCGCAGATAATAGAACTTATTTATGTCATTTAAAGAACTATTATTGTGCACAATAGACGTAAAAGTATCACGGAACTCAAGCCATTTGCCATAATTTCCATCGAAAGACGGCAGCTTAATTTGGGGGAGTTTAATATTAATTTGATGGCTTGAATTTCGGCTACTAACACTTCCATCGTCAGCATCAGCAAACCTTTGTTTGTGCATCTCTATAAATTCTTGCGCACAATTGATAAGATCAAAGAAATCGTTTTCAATCTGTATATTTTCAGTCAGCTGATCGTTATCGCTGGTTATCGATTCTATCTTTTCCCGTAAGTCATCAAAATTATTGAAAACAATTTCAAATCTGCTCAACCGCAATGCCAGCTCATTAACTTGACTGGAAGTAATACTTGTATTGCTCTCAAATTCCGCATATTTATTTTTAAACACAGTTACTTTACCCTTAATTACACTACGTTTTTTTAATAAATCTTTTAACTCTGCTTCAGACATTGTAATGAACAACAAGTAATAAAAATGTTATAAATACCGTTTAATCCGGCAAACCTTGCAGTTCAGATTCAAACCCGTGCAACGTTGATAGTCTTAAGAATGTGCTATCACGCCGATGGAGTGGCCGATGCGCGTGATCCTTTGTTCTCCGCGCCGCGTGGCAACTGTCGGCCCGGCCGCTCGACTTGTTTACGCAAAACCTGGAATAGTCGGCGGGTGCAATAAGTACCTATGCAACTACAATGCAAATTTATTCTTTATTGATAGCTAAATGGCTATATGTAATTAAAGGGGTTTGATCTTTTACTTAAATGTCTTACGTTTGCACAAAAAAGGGGTAAATTTCACTAAATTTTTCTGTGGAAAGGAGTTAGAATGAGTGGAAGGATGGAACGGGCACTCCCCTGAAATACGTAGACCAGCAGGCAGCAGGCAGGAGTCCACTTTGCCTCCACGTCACGCCTCCTCGTGGACCTCGTGGTTGCAGGTTACGTTGTCCTTAAAGTTATTGCGCCTCCGCGCAATGTCCTGTCACGGTCGCCAAAAATTATGTTCGATCTTCTATGAGGTTCTCTTCAATAAATTCACCTTTTATGATGTAACTAGTTTTTTATTACTTTGGAAAATTACAATATATATATAGGTAAGTATTATGTGTGTTCGCGTGACCGCGCTCGGATCGCGTCTGGTTTTGGGAGGTGGGGCGCATCCAATAGTGCAGCCCGCTATCGGTGCACAGTGGGCCTTTTGTGTGTCTGAACATGGTTATCATTAATAGTTTCTTTTCTCTAAAGACAACATCGTGAGGAAAACGGACTGTATTCGGGTTGGGAAGTCAGATTGAAAACGATTTCATAAAAACCACTGCTCTCCCGAATTCTTACATCAAGCGCGTTAATTCTCGTGTTAGCCGTGTACAAACGCCCATGAAACGTTTGGGAGAATGATGAGTTGGATTTAATTGGACTTACCCTCATTTCGACACACTTGTCCATCTCAGCGTCACTGGTAACACATAGTATCATCCTCTTGATAGGGCAGTTCCTGATGCCAACGCCTTCTCCGCCGGGTCTGCACATGCTGGTTGCTGCTTTGAGTTTATGGCTTTAGACTTACCCTCATTTTGACACACTTGTCCATTTCAGCGTCATTGGTGACGTGGTGACACACAGTATCATCCTCTACATAGGACAGTTCTTGATGCCAACGCCTTCTCCGCCGGGTCTCCACATACTGGTTGCTGCTGTGAGTGGCTTTAGACTTACCCTCATTTTGACACACTTATCCATCTCAGCGTCACTGGTGACACACACTATCATCCTCTAGATAGGAGAGTTCCTGATGCCAACGCCTTCTCCGCCGGGTCTCCACATACTGGTTGCTGCTTTGTGTTTATGACTTTACACTTACCCTCATTTTGACACACTTGTCCATCTCAGCGTCACTGGTAACACACAGTATCATCCTCTTAATAGGACAGTTCCTGATGTTAAAGACTGCCTTCTCGGCTTGGTCTCCTACATACTGGTTGTTCAGGATGTGCTTGGCTGCCTGTTCTTCTTCTTGGAGTATACGGAAGTTTATTGTAGCGTCCTGAGGAATTAGAGCCGCGTTTACTAAATGGTGGTTTAGAGTCTACGATAACGTAGGCCAACTGCTAAGTATGGCATATATGTGTGTTGTGGTCAAAAATCGTAGGTTCAAACCTCAGTTGTGTTGTATAGACCAGAAACAATTACAAAAAATTCGGTTAGGATCCTTCTGATACACATACAAGAGGTCAAACTCGTTTTTAGGGTTCAGGACCATAACCGCGAAAATCGAAGTTCGCAAATTGCGGGTATCTTTCTCTGTCACTCTAATTACGCCTTCATTTAAGTAAAGGAGAAGGATCCCCGCAATTTGTGAATTTCGGTTTTCGCGGTAGACCCTCCGTACACAAAGGGTAAAAACGGGACCCTATTACTAAGACTCCACTGTCCGTCTGTCTGTCAGAAGGTTGTACCTATCTCATGAACCGTGACAGCTAGACAATTGAAATTTTCACAGATGATGTATTTCTGTTGCCGCTATAACAAAAAATTACTAAAAATTTAATTTGTACGGGACCCTCGGTGGGCGAGTCCGACTCGCACTTTCCGTCCGTCCGGTTTTTTTATAACCTAAAAGTAGTAAACTTTCATAAATGAAAGTCTGTGTATTGGTCGTTTTTATTATGCTTGCGTTAAGGTAGAAAATCAAATGTACCTATAGTAACGTGTCAATCACAAATTAGATGAAATGATCAGTAAGTTTAAATTATTAATAATTTTTATCCCAACTTTCATTTACTTAATTGCTATGCTAGGAAGAAAGGGATTTATATATAATTATCGATATCGGTCATACCTGTAATAGTAAATCCGTGGTGCCGTTGGAATTGAACAGCCGGAAGGGCGACTCTATGCTGTGCCCGTTTATATCCTTTCTGGGCTGAAACGACGACTCCGTGCTAATGCTGAAATAAATATTTCTATTAAATAACCTGCATTTTTGATACTGACCAGGGGTCAATATTCAACAATACTGTCCACTGAGTAATAATTAAAAAACTTAGACCTTTGCCCAGTGGAAGACATACTTTAGACACTTGAGATACATTAGAACTAAGTTTTCTTTTTGCTAGTATAAACAACGCAATTGCATAATAAGAAACATTTTTTAGGCCTCTAGTCCATTGGTCTAACTATAAGGTCTAAATTAACCCCCTAAAAACTTTCTTCAACTGATTGTCTCCGTTATCAACCCTCTCATAGCTCCTCCTCACGGATCATACGAATATCGCTCTGTAGTGGAAGTCTATGCGTTCCCGTAGCCATCTCTGGGCTTTATCTCATGAACTTACCTCAACTCATTATCTTCATTATCAACCCTCTCATGGCTCCTATCATTATAATTCCTCCTGTACGGATCATACGAATATCGCTCTGTTGTGGAAGTGTATGCGTTCCCGTAGCCATCACGAGACTGGTAGGTCGCGCTGCGGTTCGAATTTTTGTTTAGGGGATTTGGTTCACCGTACAGTTGGACCAATTTTTGAATTAGGTTTTGGTAGCTGAAAATGAGAAGGGGATTTTAGTTTGATATTATCGATCTTATGTTGTTACCCTTAACAATATGAGACAGGAAGAGTTGTGCTACACACAGTTGTACAGCTGTTATTCACATAAATCAAATAATTTATAGTCTGGCAAACACAACTTGTCAGTCAGTAAGAACCAGGATAATTATATTGTTTTTAATTTATTATGAAACTGCTGACATACGATTGTAATTTAATAAATTTGAATGTAATTTTGATTGTCGCTGTTATTTTTCATATTCAATTATTCATAATGTAAAAAAAACTGACAATCACAATATAAATTCCTAAGAATTTACCATGTGTAATTTTAAGTGCAATTGTATATTGTGAGATAAATAAATCATATCATTTACTCATCGCTCTTTTGAGTGGTACTAGAAGACAAACACCGGCCAGACAAGCAACTTTAAAAAATCTTTCAATGCAGTTTTGTTTCATTTTAAAAATAAAAGAATGTTTTCGAATTTAAACTATCGTGACACATATTAACTTAACTAACTTAGCGGTTTTACTCACGTATTTTTAGTCACTCGCGCGACATGTTGTGTGTGTAAAAATACGTGAGTGAAACCGCTAAGTTAGTTAAGTTAAAAGAATGATTGTTAGGTAAAATGAGCAAACTTAAGGTTTTAAGGCACTTTCTCTCCCATAATTTTTTTCCACCCTGTATACAAATACAAATAGTTTATTTTGGTTTAACATTTTGATACACTTTACATAAAAGGCTGGAGTCTCCCATTAAGTAAAACAATACTTGTGACGGGAGAGCCCGCTCTTCCATTAGGAAATAGGGTACTTAACAAGCTGTACTTAATTTAATTAATATACTTTATACAAATTATTATACAATTTACAATTTATGATCAGTTTCAATTGTGTGATTACAATTAAAGATCTTTAATATTCTATGACAAAGTTATAATATTATAAATAATATAATTATGTTTTAGGTGAAAGTGTGTGCGTCTCTCTCTCTCTCTCTGTCTGTGTGTGTGGGTGTGTGTGTGTGTATATTCCCAAAGAGCAGTAATAGCACCAACCGTTTCCTCTGTTGTAGCGAAGCGGCGCTGCTCGTGACGACAGCGTCGGCGGGCACGCGGCCCCAGTTGCAGCCTTCCCACTGGGTCACGGCCCGCCGGGACCCGTCGCGGCAGACCAGCTCGAAGCGGTCCGGGGACACGTCTCCTGGATAACATGTCACGGGGTAACATGTCAAACTCAAACTCTAAATGTTTATTCTGTAAATAGGCTTAAGCTAAGCTAGCTCTTTTACATGTCAACTTATAACTATATATACATAATTATTCTATTTTAACATAAATGCATCCTTATCTTCTACGAATTCCTTAATCGTATAATAAGCTTTTTGTAAAAGCTGTCGTTTTACAATTGACTTGAATTTATTCATTGACAATTTCGTTAAATTAGATGGTAACTTATTATCATTTTAGTTGTAGTATCTTAGTTTTTAGTATTTAGTATTAATAATTTTAGTTTTAATTTTGTTAGTTAAGAACTTACTAACAATGCTATGGACCTAGTTGTCTGAAAATAAACGCATTTTATTTATTTATTTATTATTTATTATAAAAGCGCACACTGTTCCCCATAAATGACATATTATTTAGTCTATTTAAACGGAATTTCGGAATCGCCAATTTATTTTTATTTCTAGTGTTAAAATTGTGTATTCAATTTATACATGTCGATATTTTTTCTTACATACATTATATTTTCGTAAATATATTGACAAGCAACAATGAGAATATTGATTTCTTTAAATTTATCTTTAAGAGACATGCGCGTTCCTAAATTATATATGTTACGAACAGCACGCTTCTGTAAAACAAAAATTGAATTAATGTCAGCGGCTTTGCCCCACAATAAAATGCCGTAAGACATGACGCTGTCACCCCTATGGTGAGAAGATAAGTCTATGGATGAGGTCTTGGTGGCTCAGTTGGCAGAGCTGGAGTATCGATCCAGAGACCGTGAGATCAAGTCTCATTCAAGGCAGTAATTTTTCCACTTTTAAATTTATTCTAAGCTCAAAACATGTCTAAACTAGTTACTTTCAAGGTGGGATTCGACCAGTGTGCGGAACTGTGCGACACAAGCATTTTTGTACTGAATATGCTTGTGTCGCACACTGGTGATATCCCGCCTTCAGATTCACAGCAACTGCTTTGCGTAACATGTCGGCTTTTTGTCGAAGTATCGGTATATTTTAGTTTTTAATTCCCTTTTTATGGTTCCGTACTCAAAGGGTAAAAACGGGACCCTATTACTAAGACTCCACTCCGTCTGTCTATCACCAGGCTGTATCTCATCAACCGTGATAGCTAGACAGTTGAAATTTTCACAGATGATGTATTTCTGTTGCAGCTATAACAACAAATACAAAAATGTACGGAACCCTCGGTGGGCGAGTCCGAGCACTTGTCCGGTTTTTGGTTACTTGATACGAGTAAAAACGAGGGGCTTTATTTAGTCAGCTTTATCAGAAATTGCGGTAAAATAAACTACTTTGGAGACAAATTATTTCGACATTAAATACGGAGCGGATAATTTAAACCAGGAAAACGCAAGTATTAAGGAGAAATTATTCCTTTGAGGGATCTCTTCGCTACCAATCAATCAATCAATAATTTAATTGCAAGAACATAGTTAAATTATGTAAGTATAACATTTTTTAAAAGCGTGTCATATGTTCTACCAGAGAAGGCATGAAATAGTTACAACAAGTTATTTACAAGTACAAAAACAAATTAACAATTCAATATATATAACGGCGCGTGCTTTATTTAATTCAATTATTTTTGAATTGTTAAATTGATCGGGTAGTTGTGTTTGTTACTGACATTGACAAGTTGATCTATTTTAAGAGCGGGTAGTCCCGAATGGAGTTGTAAGTGTCATGGCGGCGCGGGACGTCATTCGTTGACAGCGCCCCGCACGAGATGGTCGCTTACAAACCCATTGGCTCTTAATCGTGATTTAATTTTGTAATCATCGAATATTTTTGGTGTAAGTTCATTAAAACAAGGAATACAGTGATTTGATTGTATCGTGAGATTATTATTTCGTAAAATCCTGCACGTGCACGCCCACACGACACCAATATGTCAACCACGCCTGTTCGGCCTCCCGATACCCCGACATCGGAAGTGAGATTACCAGAAACGGCGCAGGATCACCCTACAGGTCAGAGTGGTGTTATTCCTGAAAATAGTACTGACTGTCAAATGTGGAAAATGTTATTTGAAATGCAGCAACGTCAAATGATGGAACTGATTCGTACAATTAAAGAACCTAATGCCAATTATACGAAACTAGTGCTTCCTGAATTTAATCCTGAATCTCGTGACAGCGATGCTCGGGCTTGGTGCACTACTGTGGATTTGTGCATGCAAGAAAAAGAGATAAGTAGTAGTAACCTAATCATTGCCCTAAGTCGAGCGCTCAAAGGCACGGCAGCGTCATGGCTGGCCCAGAATAGTTTTGCTGGGATAACCTGGACTCAGATAAAGGATTCTTTTCTCGCTCGCTTTGACTACGTTGAAACACCTGCTGCTACATTATACAGGCTGCTCAACGAGAACCCAAATGACGGTGAATGTTTAGCATCATACGCTAATCGATTTTTAAGCACGCTAATGAACAGATGGAGTTCTTTATCAAATGAGCAGATAGCGATAGCTGTAACGTTAGCACATGCATCAAAAACTGATCCACGACTGCAAAGACTGGCTTTTACTACGGAAATCGATACGCGAGTGAAAATGCAACAAGAACTGATGGCCTATACTTATCGTAAAAGAGGGCCTGCGACACAGGATAAACCGTTGGCACAAAATGATGCTAAAAAACCCCGAGTTGATTCTTTACGGAGGTGTTACATATGCAACAAGCCAGGTCACGTGGCAATCGATTGCCGTGTTGAAAATGATTCAATTCAAGCATCGACATCGAAGAATACGGCTGATGTCCCGATAAAACCATCTTCGCTTACGTGTTTCTCCTGTGGCGAGAAAGGACACATATCGACGCGCTGCACGAAGAAAGAAGATAAGCGGAGCGAAGCGGTTGTGGAGCGTCGAGTGAATATGTGCACCGTCAAGCAAGCTTCAGACCAACTCTCTACTAATCACGGTGAGAAGTATTCATTCTGTTTTGATTAAGGTGCTGAATGCTTTCCAATTAGTGTATCTAAGAGATTCCCTGGTAAGTAACAGCAAAACATTGTAAACTTACTTGTCATAGATAAACGATTTACAGTGGTTACAGTGTAATATTCCAATATTAACCACGATCAATATACAGGGGTTCTCAGTGCAATTGCTATTCTATACTGTACCTGATGATTGCATATCTCAGGCTATCGTAGTGAGGCGAGATTTATTGGCGTTAGAGTATTCAGTAGAAATGACTGAGGATCAAACTTATTATTAAGAAAATTAAGACGGTAGCGGTTTGTGAAGTAGGCTCTAGTTAATGGTTTACAAAACAGTTACTGACTTTACTCGAAGGAAACGCAGATCAATTCGTGGAAGGAACTCCAACCGGTGGAGGGAGTTAGCACCGAGCAATTAGAAATCAAACTAGCTGTCCCAAATCGTTCTGTACAAAGACGTCTGTATCTACTGAGTTCAGAAGAGAGGGAAGTAGTGCGTGGTAAAATTAAAGATCTTTAGGACGCGGGTATAATTCGAGAAAGATGTTGCCCATTCTCCAGCTCTATTTTATTAGTCAAAAAAAAAGCTGCACCACTTTATAGATTGACATCCGGGAAAGGGAAAATTGTTTGGAATTTGAGAAAATTAGGCAAGACGTTGTCGCTATTCTTACTGATAAGCCGGTTTTAGCAGACCAAGGTAGGTGCGGTAGGTGCTTCGCTTGAAAGGAGATTAAAGATTTCTGTATGACCCATAACGTAATAGCCTACACCTTATAGCGACAAGTAGTAGTCGTGCTAATTTCATTAGAGTTTGTAGTTTCATTAGAGTTGAATACCTCATTAGAAACAACCGAAAGTAGCATCGTCAGGATGCCCTAACGGCGCTGGTGAGTACAAACAAGTGGTGTTACTGTTTTTGTATGTTGGGTTGTGTGTAAAAGACTTGAGTAATATGATAGTCTTGGTGGCGATTAGCAGCTTAAATGCTATAATGTTGCCTTGGTGGCATTAGTTGGCCACAGGAGGATTGTTTGACCTAGGTAACGATAGTTGGCCTTGGTGGCAGTAGTTAGCCTTGGTGGCATTAATTAGCCTTGGTGGCATTAGTTGGCCTTGGTGGCATTAGTTGGCCTTGGTGGCATTAGTTGGCCTTGGTGGCATTAGTAGGCCTTGGTGGCGTTAGTTGGATTTGGTGGCACTACTTGGCCTTGGTGGCATTAGTTAACCTTGGTGGAATTAGTTGGCTTTAGTGGCATTAGTTGACCTTTGTGGCATTAGTTAGCCTTGGTGGCATTCGTTAGCCTTGGTGGCATTAGTTTGGCCTTGGTGGCATTAGTTAGCCTTGGTGGCATTACTTAACATACTGGTGGCATAAGTTGGTTTTGGTGGTAGATGCTACCCTTGCCAACTGGCAAGAGTACCACGCTGTTAATAAGGAGAGAAAGAAAAAAGCTAGTCAGTTACTAATGGTTTAATTAGTATGTTCATTTGTTGATGTTGTAAAGCGGTCAGAATGACCGAGCAGGTAGCTGTGTGTACATTGGTGGTTTTATTGTTCACAGATGAGCCAGAGAGCAGAGATGATACACACGAGGACGTGTGATGATGCAGGACGGCCGTAACGGCGCGTGCTTTATTTAATTCAATTATTTTTGAATTGTTAAATTGATCGGGTAGTTGTGTTTGTTACTGACATTGACAAGTTGATCTATTTTAAGAGCGGGTAGTCCCGAATGGAGTTGTAAGTGTCATGGCGGCGCGGGACGTTATTCGTTGACAGCGCCCCGCACGAGATGGTCGCTTACAAACCCATTGGCTCTTAATCGTGATTTAATTTTGTAATCATCGAATATTTTTGGTGTAAGTTCATTAAAACAAGGAATACAGTGATTTGATTGTATCGTGAGATTATTATTTCGTAAAATCCTGCACGTGCACGCCCACACGACACCAATATGTCAACCACGCCTGTTCGGCCTCCCGATACCCCGACATATATATATATATATATATATATATATATATATACCAACACTAATGTCAAAATATTACAGATTTTTTTGTGTCGTTGACGTATGTGTCGCCACCAACATAGTTTTAACCCTTAAATGCATAATGATGTATATATGCATCGTATATTTGATATGTTTTTTTAAATACTATGATTTTTTTCTTTATTTTTCCCTCAATCTATACAACATGACACATCTATTTCAATTTATTAAAAAGTTATACAAAAAATCATGCATTTAAGGGTTAAGTCAGGTCCCCACTGAAAACCAGCGCCACTGATTACCGCGGCATTATGCTGAGTGGGATCCTATTTTAGCGTCCAATGTTTTTTTTGTCTGTATGTTTCATTTTGCATATATGTAATCTGTTGTGGCGTTAAATAAATGTATTTTCTTTCTTTCTTTTTTCTTTCAAATGTCAAAATATTACACAAAAATAAATCTTTTGGTCAAAACAAATCCTACCCTATCAAGACAGTATCAAATACTTACCTATAATCTTGGTTGACAGTAACGCGTGCTGTATAGTGGTGTCTCGCACGAAGGCAATGTCGCCAGTGCCGTTGGCCACGAGGCACTTCAGAGCGCCCTCGTAGCCGGCGTACGGATCCGCTAGAGTGCAACGGACACCGGCGCCTCCAACACATAGCTTGCATAATCTGTAAATGTTTTTTTTTAGTTGCGTTGAGATACTTTAATAAGTACTTCTTGGGTCAAAAACGTCAAAAAGTCAATTCTACCAGTACCAGCCAACATAAAGAAACAACTCAAAATTTGAATCAAATTACTTTGCCACTCTTGGAGATAAAATGTAACTTTTTCATCAGTTTTTGAACAATCAAGAGGAGCCTTAACGAGCTGCTGTGGTGAAATAGTACATTACGATACAAGTTCGAAAAATTGGAAATTAGAAACGAGTGGCGATAAATTAGAACACGACCGACGGCAGTGTTTTAAATCGACACGAGTTGCGAATTACCTATTCGCACATGTATCGTACGTTTTACAATATATATGGCCCTTTAAATTTTCGACATAGTTGCGTAATTTGCTAATTATCGAACAGGTGCGGTAAAATAGCCCCATATGTACTGTAAAAATATTTACGATGTTCGAACACAGTTTATCACCGTTATTTACGGGGATCATCACTATCAGATAGTTTGTATTTTGATTTGAGACTCAATGGTGAAACTAAATGTCTATGTTTTGCATTGTATCTGCTTTTTTGGGGAGCGGGTGACTAGCTTTCTTATTAAATATATATATTATAATAGGCTTACTGGTCAGGGTTGTCTCCAATGGGGTTGTACATGTCCTTCAATGAGTTTGGTGCGCAAGAGTCTCCGAAGAACTCAATCGCTGACTTGACATGGTTGTTGCAGTCTGCTATCCTTAGCCCACCTTCTTGCATTAGCTGTTAGAAAATTAAAAAGTCATGACATGACAACAGCAAAAGAGGTAAGAATAAAAAAATACTCTAATCTAATAGTCTGGTTTATCAATCTGTAGAGAAATCATAAATCCACTTCAAAAACTTATTTCGAATTGGTAAGAAATAATTTTGATTGTGCAGTACAAAGTAAAATGTTATCATCACCATCCTGTTTATCATTCAATGGTGGGCACATGCTTTCTGTACAAGAGGGTTTGGGCTATAAATACAACAGCCAAATGGATTGGGGAAATAACACACACCTTTTTTAAATTTTGAATTTCTTTGTAGAACAAAAGTATAACTTGGAAGTTACTCATTTCATTTATATGTTTTCCGACTAAAGAATTTTCCCTGAAGTACTCACAGTATGTATAGGCATGACCCATCCGGCCAAGGAGCCAACACCGGGGAAGCAGGCCTTGGCTCCACGCAGTCCATACAGCCCTGTCCCAGCTTGGACGTTGGGCAAGCCGCCTTTGTTGACTACAGCCACAGCATATTGGTATGGTTCTCCCCGACCATATAACTGTAATACATGAGGAATGTTAATACAATGTACAAGCTGTTGCCTCAATATGTTTGGACAGAAACTCTTAACTACACTGCCACACATATATGCAGGCCCTATTTCAGGTAAGAATCCATACTAATATTATAAATGTGAAAGTGTCTGTCTGTTACCTCTTCATGCTTAAACCGCTGAACCAATTTAGTTGAAATTTGGTATAGAGATAGTTTGAGTCCCGGGGAAGGACATAGGGTAGTTTTTATCCCAGATCTCATCCTTTAAGGGGTTGAAAAGGGGGAAGTTTGTATGGGAAATCGATAAAAAGCAAAATGGATAAAAAATAAGCTACCCAAATTACTTACTCCACGCAGACGAAGTTGCAGGTAAAAGCTAGTGATAGTATAAACATGAATTGAATTTGAAATAAACTGAGGAACTGACTCATAGTTTTTACATTTTACAATTATATTAGTATATGTATCTATATTTTATTTATGCTCTTTATTTTTTCTGCTTCTTTGTCAGGCTGTCTTTGACATAGGCCTCCTCATCAATCATACATACATTGATAGTATTGATACTAAATGATAATCTCTTTTAAATATATGTTCAACATTTACTGTTAAAATAATTCACTAAAAGCTTTAAAACTGCTTCATATTTCAGCTTGGCTAAGCATTATAAGACCTAAGTATGAAAACTTACTTCTTGCATGATAGGCACAAGAGAGTGGTAGCGGCCAGCCACATACACTTCCCCTGCATCAAGGGCCAGTAGGGATGCCTCCCCTTGGTCCACCCAGGCCATGCATTGTTCTGTGTCAAAAGCCTGCAACATACATTGTTGTATACAAATCTTTCAAAAGGTCAATAAGGTTACACTTTAACACTTTCGCAATTGGGCAAAATTTTCAACAATACCCCAGAAACCAGTCGTCTATAGCTGCATATAAAACAGGGTTGTCCGGCATCTGAGCAAAGTTCACGAGTGCCTACCAGGCGGGTTCTAGGTAGTCATCGTGTTAAACTCTCGCGTTTTGTACACATAATTTAATGTCATTACCGGGTCTAACGCGATTAAATTTCATTATTTTACCTTTTTTCCGACGTTTCAACTAGGTTGCACTAGCTGTGGCCATGGAAGACTGACGGAAAAAGGTAAAATAATGAAATTTAATCGCGTTAGACCAGGTAATGACATTAATTATGTCAATAAGGTTCACATCATGAAAATTCAAAAATAATTGCCTTCAGAATAGACTTATTAAATGATGTCTCTAAAACTAGGATATTCTAGTTAATTAGTGTTGGCAGAGATGTTGTTTCACCTTCACATGACTTAATCCAAAATAAATGAAAATTAGAAGGTTTAAAAGTTCAAAGAGTTGCAGGGTTAAAATACATCTTTCATTTATTTTGTTTTAGATATACATACCCTAACTACATAAGTCAACAGGCAATTAGTAGCCGACCGGTTGAGTAAAATTAAATGCTTACCCGTTTACACTGTATTTCGATATAATCAGCCCCGAGTAGGCCTTTGTCCAACTGAGCAATCTTCGTCAGCTTCTCACATTTCTCCTGCGCCGCTATAGAAGTAGTACACCATGTCACTACGTCCTGCCCTTCCACTTTAGGCGGCACGAATACTTCATTGATTCCTCCGCTTCCTGATACTGAAGCTGAAAGTTTTTGTTTGAAAAATATAAGTTACGATTCTAACTAGATGACGCCCAACTTTGTAAGGCAAAAATCGTAGTAAATATAGTTAAAACTTACTTAAAGCTGCCGATAACAATACAAATGTACAAAGTTCTTTCATTGTGGAAGTATTTAATTAAGTAATTTACGAATTTACCATAATTAATTTATAATAGCTGCCTGAAAAGTTTACGGTTTACGGATGGAGTGGATGGACACACCCGAAGACCCCGAAGTTGTCACAACAGTCGGTTGTTGGATGACAACTGAATGAATGGATTCAAGTCCAAATTCATTCATTCTTTTAGTGCGTCCACACCAGGGGAAGTATCAGGGATGCCCTATACAGCTACCAACCTGCAAGCACACCTTGCTGTTATGTTTCTGCAAATATGGCTGCATCATTTTCGTTTGCGATATCAAAATTAGAAATATAACACAAATATACAACCTTTACCAGTGGGGCGACACCTCCTTTCGGGCATTCTCGGCTCTGCATTGTTCCGAGCATAGAGTTACAATAATATAGAGAGGAAATGGCCCCTCCCCCATTTGACCCAACGGACGCACTCGTATGCTAATCTATAGGATCCTACCATCTATGGGAGACAAATCTAAGGCCTGTCCAGACGGGAACAATTTTTTCATCAATCTGATTATATTGTTCGATCAAATCAGGTGGTGCGGACGGATGCCAATTTGGCCACTCACCAATTTTAAATTTATCGTGTATTTGAGCGCTCTAAATTAAAAAAATGCCCCCAAACGCTAATACTAGCGTCTCAAATTGGTATTCTTGCGTCCGCACCCCATTTTATCGGTAATATGGTCATAATGGGCAGTCGAATTCGGAGAGCCAAATTGGCATTGCACCCGTACGGCCTGATTTGATCGGGCAATTTAATCAGATTGGCGAAAAATTGTCCCCGTCTGGACAGCCCTTTATCTATCTGTGGTTCATTCACCGGTTGACAGAATACTTGTTGGTTTTTGCGTAAAATTATAAAAAACATCTTTTATTTTATCCGGTTCGTTTCTTTTTCTTTCTTTTCAAATTGAAAATATTTTAGAATAAATAAACACTTATACTTGAGACACACTCTTCGAGGTTAGTCTACTCCTGGTAAAAGATTCCGTATGTCAAATAATAATCAAAATGTGTTAACCTCGTTTTTATTTTGTTTGTTTATTTTAAGGTTAAAGAACTTGCTGTTGGTATAGCACGTGGGACAAAGATCGGAGACATGGTCGTGTTTACGTGTGGCCATTGCGGGGAGTCAGTGAACAAGCCTAAAGTTGAGAAACATTATATGACCAAATGTAGAAATAAGCCCCACAACTTATCATGCATGGACTGTTTCAAGGACTTTCTGTGAGTATATTCGTTTATTTTATCTATTAAACAAAACTGCCGGTTATTACAGGAACCTGTCATTTCAAGTAATGTGAAAGTTGTATAACTTGTATACTTTATTTGGCTAGTCACTTTAAAAAATATTAATTATTATTTCAGAGGTAATGATTACGAGGCTCATACTAAATGTATAACCGAAGAGGAACGCTACTCAGGAAAAGGTTTTGTTGCCAAGGAAAAGAAAGGAGAAAAGAAGCAAAATGTATGGGTTGAAATGCTTCAAGAGGTATTGGAACAGCAAAAGAGTGCTCCGGCCAATGTTAGAAGGATAATCGAGACTGTCAGCAAACATAATAACACACCTAGGAAAAAACCAAAATTCATCAACTTTGTCAAAAATGTCTGCGGACAGAAAACTAATCCAAATGATATTAACCAAGCATGGGATAT
Organism: Cydia strobilella; assembly: GCF_947568885.1. Classification (NCBI taxonomy): domain Eukaryota; kingdom Metazoa; phylum Arthropoda; class Insecta; order Lepidoptera; family Tortricidae; genus Cydia; species Cydia strobilella. The sequence continues at coordinate 6,191,831 of NC_086060.1, forward strand.
GATTTCCGTTAAACTGGGTGAATTATCAGCAATGAATGCTAGACCCAATCAAAATCAACAAAATAAGAAATCTGAAGATGATGAAAGCAACGAGATAATAGAAAATGGGGTTACGGAAAATGGTAAAACTGAAGATCATGAGGAAAATGATGATGATGTTGGAGCTCAAAATGAAGAGAAAGTTGGAGAAACTAAGGAAAAGCATGGTAAGAAATCTAAGAAGCAGCGTAAAGAAGAGAAAAAGCGTCAGAAGTATGAAGCAGAATTACAGAGCGCAGGTCAAGAGCTTGGAGAGGAAGAGGAAGAACCGCAGCCCACTAAGAAAGAAAAAAAGAAGAAAAACAGATCCGAGTCCGTCAGCAATGGTGACGCTGAGGAACTTAAAGAAGAAGATAACAAAAACAAAAAACGTAAAAGACAAGATACCATCAGTGCAGTTCAGGAAGTCAAAGATGCTGCTGAAAATGGGATTAACGAAGCTGAAATGCCTGCTAGCAGGGTCACCCAGAAAAAGAAAAAAACTAAGAGCACTGGAGAATCCGAAGAGGCTGACGAAAGCATCTGTCTGCATGACCAAAATGTAGCTAAGATTGGTGAATTGGATATCCGTACAGATAAATTCAATTGGCATGCTGTTATAATGTCTGTACTTGAAAAGAAAGGAGAGATGCAGTTCAAAAGGCTTCAGAAGAAGGTTCTCGGGGAATATCAGGAGGCAACAGGGCAAGACATTGATGATAGAATTGCTGATAAGTTTATTAAGAAATTGAAAAGCGCACCCAATGTTAGGGTGGACAAGAATAGAGTTGTTCTTGTGGACTAGATTTTTGTTATTTAACTTCTCTTGTACAACTTGGGTAAGGTTGCTAAAATTATTGTCTACTGCTAATTTTATGGAACTGTAAGACAAGATGTATTTTAGATTTGTGTTGTGTTTGTGTGAGTTTATTTCAACATACCTGCTCAAAAATATCTACCCAAGTAAGTCAACCTACTGAAAAAAAGTTTTATTCACATTAGATACAAGTGTTATGGTTCCATTAAGTCCATGTAATTAGCAACATTACTTAAAAGTATAACCAGTTCATCAGTTAACAAAAAGTTGTGGCATAAAGCCCCATTTAGGTGGTTCAAGAACTTGCGGGCAATTTTCGTTACATCGCGGTATTTGGGCGATTAGATCAACTGAATTCATTGTATTCTGATGTATTTTTTTTATATCTTTTTTTTTTTAAAGGATGGGGTTCCGTACTGAGATCTATAGTAATAATGTAATAGTGCAGTATTACCTACCCCACTACATTATTTTTAAGTATAGCTTGCACATCACCCTGGCCTCGTCTGATAGTGGCGATACCAGGACGATGTTGCAGCTACCAATGTTGGTAGTTTTGATAAATGTCATGTCACACCTCAGTGCCTCGTTGCGGACACATTCCATCAACACATAGTGAACATCTATTTGATTGCATTCAGGGCAGTTTGGTGACGCAGCTAATTTCATAAGGCGCTTGAATTTGTTTGACGGAATGTGCCTGGAACGAAGCCTGAGGAGTGATACTACCTGCTTCCTGCTTAGCTTTTTGTCAAACCGTGTAAATTATTCTGATGTAGTAAGCAATGTATCGAATATTGCATGCAAGTTCTTTAACTGTTCTTAAACATTTGTCAACAGTTGTATATTTTCCATCTATCTTTACATGTCAGCATCATGTAAGAAAGCTGTCATTTTGACCATAGAAATTCCTGTTAAACTACAAAAATTCAGAAAATTCAAAAAACTCAGAATTAGATAAAGTAAATTGTGTGAGCCTGTATTATATTTTATAAGATTACCGCGTCTTGGTAATTGTGTATATTTTTATGAAATTTCGCGACTCCACACAGAAAGAGTGGTTCTGTGCTGACTGCTTTTTGAAGAACCTTTATTTCGTCAACCAAAACTCGCTACTTGCATAATAGTTATTTACGACACAAGTGCGAAAAATAGGAAATTCGCAACGAGTTGTGAATTTCCTATTCGCACGTGTATCGTACAACGTTTTACAGGACATATGGCCCTTTAAATTTTCGACTTAGTTACGTAATGTCACAGATTAATAAATAGTTACTGTAATGTGTCGTAATGTAGCACCAGATGTACTGTAAATTTTTAAAAACAAAAATTAACCTTGTTTTGTTATTGGTACAGTTCACTATGGCTCTGAATTTGTGGTAGTAATTACTGAGTTTTGGTTGTCAACTAAAGATTTGAAAAAATAGTTCTATGATATTTTGACGAAATCAAGACCTAAATCAGAGTTTTATTTAACTGCTCATTTTATTTACCTACTCTATCTAATTCTTGATATTGCTTTGTTCACTTGTTTGTGTTGTTTTACATAATTTTAATTCTACTCAATAATTTCGGCGGCCTAATTCAGTACCAAGCCATTTTACTTAATCATGCCTCGGATACTTCCAGTTTTATATGTATTTCATATTTATAGTTTTATGATTGTCCTGTAAAACAGACTGCCAATAAACATACTGTGTCACATTTATCAGTTTTTTTTTGTTACTCCACTAACAACATGCCAGGGTAAAGTGTAACCTATACACTTTTATACAAGCTGGTCAAGCAAATCTTGTCATTAGAAAAAGGCGGCAAATTTAAAAAACTTAGGCGCGAAAGGATATTTATCCCGTAGAAAATTTGAATTTCGCGCCTTTTGCTACTGACAAGATTTGCTTGACCAACTATATATAGATTGTAATCTTTCATGTGAAAGAAAAGGACAAACTCCGTTTAAGTCCTCTCTCACTCGGCCAGTTTTTTCGCATTTATAAGTACACGGTTTTGAAATAATATAATAAAAGGTCTTTGGTTCAAGCTTAGGGGCACTATATTATTGTTATTATCGATCGACTAGAAAGTACTATGGACGATTAAAACATGGATAATCTCTAAACAAAATCGCGTCCATCGAAGTACCTAGAGTCAAATAATTAAATTTCCGTACCATTTCGTACCTCGTCGCAGTGACAATCAATAACATAATTATGAAATCGCTAGAGAATTATTATTGTCACTGTGACAAGGTACGAAATGGTAATGAATTTAAATCCCTTCCCCCTACCTATTGAACGGAAGTTGAGTTTCTGACAAGAGGTCTAAGCGCCGAACAAAATGGACTGAGACCTGCTGCTGCGTTAGTGACGCCATCTGGCAATAACAATAACCTCAATTTTTGAACCGTACCTGACATTTACGTAATAACATGAATATTGGGGGAACGAATTACATATAGACGTTGTCACTTGTTTTATTCGTCCATGACTCTACCTAGGTACTCAGTTCAATTAAAAAGGAATGATGCAATATTCTATTCGGGCTGACCCGATAAAAAATTGCAATCTCGAGAGTTTTCCCCAGTTTTTCAGTAGGTAGATAATGTATTTTCGCCCAGCTATTAAACCTGAGCCGCAGCCGGTGCAACTGCACTAATACGGTTAACCAAGCGTAAACACGTCGCTATGACCCCGGGCGAATCATTGATAATAGTATTACGATTCTAAATTCAAAAGGACGTATCTGCCGGGTTTTTTCGCGAACGTACGGCGTTTTGTATTTATGCTCTTGGGGAATAGCTATTTGCAACGAACCTGTTGCCAGTAGGTAAAACCAGTATTTTGTGTTTTTTGAGGTTCCGTACCCCAAGGGTAAAAACGGCACCCTATTACTAAGACTCCGCTGTCCGTCCGTCTGTCTGTCCGTCTGTCACTAGGCTGTATCTCATGAACCGTGATAGCCTGTCTGCCCTTAAGTGCGAGCCGGACTCGCGCACGAAGGGTTCCGTACCATTATGCAAAAAACGGCAAAAAAATCACGTTCGTTGTATGAGGGCCCCCACCCCCACTTATATAAATATTTATTTTATTCTGTTTTTGGTATTTGTTACCTTTATTTAGATTTCATAACTAATTTATGGTTGTCCAGTTCACCTGCATGGCGTGGTTAATTAAAGGGACAAAATTAAAACGCACGAAATTCATAAACCAAATATAAGCAAATATAAGTTATCCATAAACATGATTACGTGTATAAATATAAATTTCACAACAGTATTTTTTTCGCGATACAAAGTTTTATAGTCCACTGTTGCACGGGGACAATCTGTCCTACTATTGAAAACCACAACTTTTGGTCTTTTGGACAATCAATAAAGAACGGGTAAATTGTAAACAAAATTAAATTACTACTCATTATTTTATATAAATTTGTATTGGTACGTGTGATGTTGAACACTTAAAAGTTGATTCACCCTTTACTTTATTTACGGGTATTAAGCTAAAATTAACACAGGGGATTTTACCTCCCTCACCTTGGGGATTTTAAAAATGAACGATGAAAATTATAAGCTTTTTTGCACGATGTTCTTATTCTTCCTTAAACTAGTATCTAAGATGCTACACGAAGAATAATATTGTTGTCGAGCTCCTAAGCTGCTTTTTATGCACAAAAATGCACGGCTCCCGAGCAATATTATGCAAAATATTCTTGCTTCGCGTCGGAAGCTCTTAGGACTAGATAATTCTCAAGATAAAAATAAGATTTCTCATAGACTAAATTATTTATGCATGTATAAAATGGGTCAAAAACGTTCGAGAAAACTGGCGTCTTTCATTTGGACAACATGAAAGTTAACGATTTGGCTCCACAAGGCGCTCAGCGAACGCCTAAGGGAGGCCACAGGTGACCCTCGCGCAGGCGGCTTTCTCGCGCAAAGATTCCCAGGTCAGGTAGCAAAGAGACGTCAGCGACGTCATAATGACGTAATTATGACGTCACTGTGACGTCACGTATAAATGCTACCTGGGTTGGCCATAGCAATCCAGCGCGGGAACGCTGCCTGCGTGATGGGCACCCTACCAAGGGCACAAAATTTTGATAGGTATTTTTAATTTTTAGCTTTAGTTATTATAATTGTAGTTAGTTTTAGTTTTAATATTCATTTTATAACACTTATTATGTGCTTACTATCAAAAAAATGAGTTAAAAGGGTTAATTGGGTACAATTTACAGAGGCTTTAATAATACAGCTTTTAGTAGACGGTTGAAGCAGACCTTATTAAAGGATCCGGCAAGGAAATAAGTCTTTAAAGTTCAATTATTTTAAGATGTTTATAGGAAAGACGCATAACCTTAACTCAACTCATACTAAAAAAGTTTCCGATTCAAATATATGATCAAGCTATTCAAGCTGTCTCTATTTTTTAACTTAAACAAATATATATTTGTAAACATCATAGGTTAAATATAGGTCTTATAAAATAATTTATGTTTCACTATGTTTTGCCATTTGGCATACAAATATAACCAAGAAGAGATGGAGCATGCACTAATTATAACAGATGTCAAACGAAAATAATATGTTAAATGCCAAACAAACTAAGAGTGTACTTAAAACTAAAACAACTTAAGATAATAAGACAAAATTCTCGTCTACATGAAATAAAATGCTATTCTCTCCCAAACAACTCAAACTTTTAAACATCTTTTAAATAAAAGGCACGTAACTTACGTCTCCCATCGCCCGTATATCAAAGAAACGGCTCCTATTTGACTCGAAAAGTAACAAGTGTTAGAATTCACTCATCATTACAAAGAACCGAATTCTAGAGTTTGTCGATAGTATTTTTTTTTTTTTTAAACTTTTATGGCCTGGATGCGAGTCCTTTAAGCCAAATAGTATTAACAAACGCTTGCGTTTTTGTGCCAAAGGTCAAAGCTAAAGGAGAATATTTTGGATATACATAAGTTTGGATATGTTTAGCAAATTATATTAACTCATTAGAAGCAGCGCGGCTACTGGCCGGTCACAAAAGAGGTCTTGAAAAACATAATAAATGACAACTTCAGTGTCATAAAAAACGTGATAAAAAACTAACGCGAAGGCAAATAATACTCGGTAAAAACCCTCTTAAAGTGCTCGAAGGAAGGATACACCAAGAAAGGATATCACCAGGCATCCACCAGCAGAGGCCTCCGCCAGCAGCAGACCACAAAACCATCCGGTAAGCCTAATACCTAAATCTATTGGATTAATATATGCTAAAACACCAACTACAGTCCACTGGCTTTACGCCACGGGATAATTTAAATGATTGTAGTTTTTATTTTAATAACTTTTCCTAAAAACGTATCGTCGTAACGTCAACGTATTTTTGGGTCATCCTGTACTTCAAAGAATTATCTTTAATAAAGAAGAAAGACGCACATACATATTCCTTTGGTATGCCTACAATATTATAAGTAGATAGTTCCCTCGATTCCTCCAGGGTTCCATAATTTGTAGGTCCTGAATAGTCCTGATGCGATGACAATGGGAACGTACCTGTACCGTGTACCTATATACCTTTTCTTCGAAAAATCGAGTTACCTACGTAAAAAAATCTACAAGAAAAGAAAGAGCCTGCCGATTCGAGAATATTTCTATATGAAGCCGGTTAAAAATGCTGCTACGTTATATTAGCGTCGTAAACATATTATACAATACCTAAGGGGTTACTTCAAACTTCAAGTACTTCAACATTTATTATTTATTTATTCAGCAAATAGGCCACAAGGCACAAGGGCACTTTTACACGTCGACATGGAATTTACATACAAGCAAAAAAAAAAACATTAACAATTAGGTATAAAATACAACTAACTGCAAATATCAATTCAAACTAAAGTATTACCGTGAAATGGGGTGAGTAGGGTTCGCGGGGAGAGTTGGATTATGAATGGGGAGAGAAGAGATGAAAGGGGGGTGAGATGGAATTTTAAAGCTACTGCTACAAAAATAATGTATTCCAATTGAAAATGGAGCTATAGTAATACTCATAATAAAAAAAACGATCCAGCAATCTTCCAAAATCACCTTTTTATGAAAACCCATCTCACCCCTATTACGAGGGACTACGGGGTGAGGTGGGATTTCCTGTTTATTGTCAAAGTTATGAAATGGAACTACACAAAATAAAATAAAAACTAAAATACAAACGTCCGGAACACTTATTATATACACCATTCAGTTTGCATATGTAAAAATAAAATTTTATCGAGGTTTGAATGTCAGTTTTGCTCCTACTCACCCCATTTTACGGTACTTTTACTTACTTACTACTAGGGTAAACAGCATTATAGCCATTGTAGGCACTTATTCTCTATAAAGATAGGTATATTTGTTACTGTATTCAGAGCTACAGAGGCGAAAATCTGTCAAACATACCTATAAACTAATGTCCAACCAGTTTTGGTTTCGGCCGAAAATAGCAAAACCGAACTCTCACGTTTCGGCTTAGAGATGTATAAAGTCTCTTAATGTCGAATTACAAAAAGAAATACTACAGTAAGTAATAATATCTAAAATTATTTAGAGGTGTAAATGTCTCTAAGCTAAAGCTTTGGTTAATCGAAAGTGGCAGTACCCTTTTGTCTGACGGTTAACTGAGGGTCAGACTCAGCTACTTTCCACTAGATGACTAGACATAGACAATCACCGCGCAACTTCACCAACCACCTAATAGAATTACTTGACCGATACTACCGATAGTTGTTTTATGTCAGTGATAAACACAGGACACGGGTATACCTAACTAATCTTTCCTACTTTTCATTCCTCCTCTGCTTTACTTTCGTTCCTAGTTCATGTCTTAGTGCGACCGTATTCAAGGCTCGTCTAGAGATGCCCTTCTCAAAGTGTGATTCGCGAACTCCTATATTTGAGGAAAATGTTCTTGGTGCGGTTCTACCTCTTATTCTACTTCTAATAGCAGTATCGATCTGAAACTTTGCAAGTTTGTATATATTTATGAGTTTCATGACAATACTTAGCCAGGAAAATGCATAGTGGGACTCTTCGATGGATACTAGCAGACCCCTCTAGATTAGATTCATTTTTATTTTTATTTATTTAATAAATCTTACAGCTATCATTACAGTTCCCAATGCGATAGTGTCTATTAACCTTAAAAATAATAAATTACTACTATAACTATACTACTACTATAACTAGGTATATACATACTATAACTAAGAATAACACAACACAAACAATGTAACTTTTACAAATTCACTCTCGGAACAGTAAAATACGTCAGTTCGATTGGCAACTTCGTTAAATGTGCTGGTGGCTCTCGTCCAAGGGGCCGTGCGCATCAACCCGGTGCGCGCGTGCGGCTCGGCCAGCAGGGGCGGCCTGCGCCTCCGCCACACGTACCGTGGGGGCGCGTAAACACCTATTGACTTTAGTAACTCTGGGTTACTGACCTTTCCACGCACTAACCTAAATATATAAGAGGCTAGTGCCAATTCCCTTCTAACCTCTAGCTGGTTATATCCCACCATTCCGAGCACAAACAGGGTTGGATACATTCGAGGATAGAAGGGGTACACTCCATACAACTTTAGGTACAAGAACCTGATGAATTTATTTTGGATTCGTTCCAACATAAACTTGTATTTAGCCTCATTTGGGCTCCAGACGCAAGAACTGCTCTCCATGTGGCTTCTGACAAGGGCTTCGTACAGTGCGCGTATAGCTCTTACGTTGGAAAACCCGTGACACTGCCGCAGAACGAATCCCAAGTTCCTATATGCCTTCTTGCAAATAATGGTAATGTGGTGCCTAAAGGAAAGATCTGCGGTAAAATGCACCCCCAAATCTCGCACTTCCGTCAAACGCTCCATCGGCGCCCCTTCTACCACGTATTGATGATGTATCGGGCTGTAGGACCTGCTGAAGGACATTGACGAGCATTTAGCCACATTAAAGTGCAGTTTATTATCGTGACCCCATTGAACCACTCGATCAATATCGTTCTGCAACTCAGCGCAGTCCGATACATCCTCAATTTGACGCACAAGTTTCAGGTCATCGGCAAAGAGCAAACATTCCGCGTTTTTTACCACACTAGGTAGATCATTAATCATTAACACAAAGTGTAACGGACCCAGATTACTTCCTTGACTGACCCCGGACCTAGTATAGTACGGCTTTGACCTGTTACCAGCGCAGTCCACGTACTGGGACCTCCCCCGCATATAACTTGCAAAAAATGCAAGGGTATGCGGCGTACACCCCGCGTCCGCCAGCTTCTTCAGTAGGATGTCCTTGTCTACCATGTCAAAAGCTTTCCTAAAGTCGAAGTAAGTGACATCTACCTGACGGCCGGCGTCCACCGCAGGTGCCAACCGCGACATAAGGTGTAACAAGTTTCCCCCAGTACTGCGTCCCGCCCGAAAACCGTATTGAGCGTCTGACAACTCTCATATGTTTCGTTTTGACGAGTACAATTCTTTGAGGGCGTTAAGTGTTGTCAGTTGTCAGTGTTGTCACTGATTCGGTGGAAGGAAAGAGAGAAAGGGGCCGTAGCCCAACGCGATGGTCCGATCAGATCAGCAAATCGCTATCTATCCAGGTCCATGATGCCTGAAAACATGCCATCCGGAATCATGTGATCCACGTAACTCAGGAAAATTAGCAAGGAGGCAGTGGCGTAACTAGGGGGGGGGGGGGGGGGGGGGCAAGTGCCCCGGGCCCCATCCAGGGGGGGGGGGGGGGCAAAATGGGCAAAAAGCAGCAGCAGGGAAACTTTTGTCAGTCATCAGGGGGCGCAAATTTAGTGACTGCCCCGGGCGCTATATCTTCTAGCTACGCTCCTGCAAGGAGGAGGAAGTGTAGTCGCCAATAAATGTGTTTTAAAAAATAGGATTTTTAGCATAAACTTTTTTTCCAATGTCATCTTCTATTAGAGACCTACTTATGCGGATATTAGGCTTTTAATACAGCCGGTGGAATAATGATCTTGGGCTGAGTTTGAAACATGTTCGAAAATGGAGTTCTAAGTTTATGAGCCATGTGATGAGTTGCATCTTTTTCCGGGTGAACTTTTTGTCTCGGGTATCACTTGATTAATAACTTGTCACGAAGGCAACACGCAGTTAAAAACAATGTTGGTCTTCCGAATCTTCTAGATTATGTTACAAGATTGAGATCCCTCATAGATAGACGTTGGAATACATTTATATAATTTGCCTTCGATAGCACTAGGTACTCAACAGCTTCCTCTACCTTCTACATGATTTAGATGACACCATCGAAGAACGTGGAACATAAGTTAATGAGGTTTGAAATCCATCGGAATCGTTTGCCATATAAGTTGAATCGATGTAATCGTAAGCAACGTAAATAAGTGTAAGATCTTCTTTTGAGTTGAGACATCAGACAGCATCTTCGGCATTTTTCGCACGGTACGGATTACAAAAGATGATTTTTATATTTAGATGAGCGATTCACATTGTCGACTGAGGTGCTTTAAACTAAACTAAAATGAATTACCCGTCTCATTCTTAATTAATTAGTTAGTATTGTTAGTAAGAGATAGAATCTCGCGTGCGTCAGAGCGCATGGGTGTTGGGTACCTACGTGCAAAATAAAGGCTCCGTAAAAAATTAACAAAAAACCGGACAAGTGCGAGTCGGACTTGCCCACCGAGGGTTCCGTACAAATTTATTTTTAAGTATTTGTTGTTATAGAGAAAACAGAAATACGTCATCTGTGAAAATTTCAATACAGCCTGATGGTAGACAGACAGTGGAGTCTTAGTAATAAGGTCCCGTTTTTACCCTTTGGGTACGGAACCCTAAAAATAGTCTCCACGGTAATAGTTTGAGAATGACTGGACGGATGTTTACGCGCGTCGGAACGACCCATATAAAATAAGTAACGTTTTAGAATAAACCGGCAAGCCCCTTTGATGTCCCATCTCTACTTATCCGTTTTATGTGCTGAGTAATCGAATTGGATTCTATCGGCACTTAATCTGTGTAAGAGTGTTTTGAAGACGGGTTCTATTTATGTATGTAAGTTGCTGTGAAGTGGGCAATAACATTGATTGTTCTATATGATTTAAAATTGCCAAACGTGGAATGAATCGGAACACTTTACATTACTTGGGTCCAGCTGTAGAACATATTATGGACATATTTATAATATGGACCAACAGTCCATATTTAAAACAATATTAGTGGTCTATATTATGAATTAGTATTATTAATACTTAAAATATAGGTAAATATTTCTTTAAAAACATGTATATATATTATGTAAAACCGTGCGAGCACACATTACGACAAAAAAGTAATTGACAAAATCATGCTTGCAAAACTGATGTTCAAGATTAACCGGTTCTAATATAACGTCATAATATGTGCTTAAAACATTTAAATAGCGATAATTAAAACGTTCATGTCATTGCGATCCACTGTCGGGGAACGGCGACTCAAGGGCGCAGCAAAGCGACTATTAATTTCTCTACTATAGAGAGGATAGATAGGACATCTAGCGGGATATTAGCCTGGTTCATATTTAGGGAAATTACTCTCAACAAACTAATAACATATGTAACTAATGCAGAAACTGGTACCTAGATTAGGAGTTTGTAACCTTTTAGATCAGGGGTCTGCAGTTTTAAGAAGAAAAGCCAAGTTTTAGATTTAAGATTTATTTTTAGGCCATTAGATCAGACGAAGTTACTGCTAAATAACCCCTCGAAATGAAACCTAAAATGTACCTATAGAGTAAATGTACCTGTACCTATTTCGTTTAAAAAGCCTGAAATTTAATCACGCCACAATCTCGCTTAGTAACCGCAGCGGCCAAGGTTCTAAAGAGAAACTGGTTTACTGGCAAAAAAAAAACAAGCTCGAACTTTTATTTATTTGCCGCCTACAAATAATAAATATTGCCTTGGGTTTAGTGATGTGCTTAGTGGAAATGTTGCTAGGAACGTTCTTAGAACAGAAGGGATTTTATTTGGTTAGTCACAGTGTTGCGCGAATGAAAGGCATGTTGGAGAGACAGGATAACGAATGAGGTGCTAAGAAGAGTGAGTGAAAGGAGAGCTATCCTGACGGAAAAATGATTGGATACTTAATACGACACGACTACTTTAAAACTATCCTGGTATGGAGCAGCTTTTTAGAACAGGTGAAAGAAAAAGTAGGGGTCGCGTCGTATCAAAAAGTCAAAGAGCTGGCGCAGGATAGGGAAAGCTGGACCATACTCCACCGACAAAAGTGCAAGCCGCTCGACCCCAATTACAAAGAAATACCGCAAATCGATGTACAGGTTAGTCGTTTGGCACACGCATACTAGAGGTCAAAACAAATTTTTTGAAAGGATATACATTATTTTCAAAATTGCTTTCTTGGGGTTGGATATGAGGATATTACGTATCATTTGTGGTATATTGTACAAAAAAAAACAGCCATATCGTATCTGGAGGAGCCCAAACTTGGTATGTTTCGAAAATTCTTTTTGTTTTAATTTAAAAAAAAAATGGCCAAAATGTAATGATGTGATATATTTTATATCTACTATACAAAAAAAGTTATGTTCTCCCCCGGGGAATTTTTTTTAGGAACTGCGGGTCAAAAATTTTGTTTTGACCTCTAGTATGCGTGTGCCAAACGGCTAACCTGTACATCGATTTGCGGTTTTTTAATTCGAACGGGTTACACTACAAGAGAATAACTCATAAGTTAATGATGATGACTGATGAGTTACAGAGTTATCAGATAGGCAGTTTGTACCGACTTGAATAGTACTAAGTTAGGGAGTGTTATTATATTACGTCATATTTTCATACAAACGTGACGTTAGTGATGACATTGCCATACTTTGTCATTGCAAATGCCATGCAGAGTTAGCTTGGTCGATCTAAGACAAAATGATTGCACAACACGCCGTATGCAGAATCTGACCTCATCAGAAAAGGGTTCATTATTGAATTTGACGCAGGTATAATTTGCTATCGTTATAATTGAACTTAGTTAGAATCTGACTTTCTCAGAATTTAATCTTTAGCGGATTAGACGTACTCAGTATTAAAATTATTATCAATACGACCTCATGTGAGTTGGACGATTTCAGAAGCTGACTAAATAAGAAACTGGAAAAGTCAGGATTGAATCTATTCTGAATTTGGTAACCTCCGCCGCTCCGCCCAAACCCTGGTTTTAAATTTAAATAGAAAATATCAAAAGGAATTTAAATATAAACATGGTTTTACGATACTTATAAAATCATTATTATTTACAACGACGGGACTTAATCGCGTAAAATAAGTTTTAAATTTAACTTATTTTACGCGATTAAGTCCCGTCGTTGTAAATAATAATGAGTAAAAATCGTGAAAGTTTAAATCAGTACTTATAAAATCTTCAGATAATAATCCTATTAAATTCAGTATCTAATTATAATTTATAACACATTTAACGATCTAAAATCTGTTTAATCTTTATTCCCTTGGGTGTTTTCCCGTGCAGTAGCTTCGCTCGTCACTACTTGTCACTACTAAGGATGTATCTATAGGAACGATAGAAGAGGTTTGCTGTGGAGCGCCATCTATTATTAAGAGCTGTGAGTGAATTATATATGGTACATGGAAGTCGGCTGAGATGAGGATTTATGAGCTCATGGTTGGGAGTAGGACTTATTAATTAATTCGCCGTAGCCTTCTTGTCTTGTTTTTGAAATCCTTAGGCTGCAGGTAATAAGGTTAGACCGTCAATGCAATTTTCGATCGGTGACTTTGAAAGGGGTTATTATTCATACACACACGTGTACTGTGTAGTGATGTAGGGTCATTGCGCTAGTTCTCGTCCAGCTCTAGTTTTTGTCCACTTGACGAAATTTGAATATACTTATACCCTCATTGCTACACAAATTTGGACTTATTGCAATCATTAATGTCTAAAAAATATATCTATCTACATAAAAATGATATTTCGCAAGAAGCAGATTAAAAATGAAATAATAATTATTATATTATTTGCTACTCAGTCAAGTGGACGAAAACTAGAGCATGAACTTTATTGTACTTACAAGAGTAAAACGTTACAGCTGAAATATTTAATTACATTTTGGTTTATTCGGGTATAACTGCTAGACGAAAATTAAGTAAAGTGAGAAATGATAGTCAAAGTCCGACAGTCGTACTTCACTCGCGAAACGCTACTAACAAAACGATAAGGAACGCGACGTCAATTGATAAATTGCTAATTTGCTATTTTACTTTACTAGATTTTGTTATAAATTCCCTATTCCCCATACCATTCCTACATCGCCTATCACACGTCGCAAGTGATGCTTGCAACTCTTAACACCAGCCTACTCCTGTTTTAGTTTGCTTATTTTTATAGATAAAGTTAGTTAAGTAAAAAATTCAGAATTAATCATTTCAACAACCTGCCATCCACATCAGCGCAAATCCTGGTCATCAGAGCTATCTACGTATGTCTATACGCGCAGACATAATTTTTGGTTGGTTGATGACACATGTTGAATTTTATAACACGGCGCGGCTACAGCCCAATGTATCTACTCATGTTTTTTGCATTTCGACAAGGTTCACTATGACGCGCCGCGCATGATAGGCGTGGCATTAAAAGGGTTAAAAATGTTAAATAAAAAACCCTACAGCTGAAACGAAAACGCTATACACAAGCTTACATAAATACACCTAAATCAGAGTTTGTATGGAGACTAATGCACCAAGCTTGTTCAGTGTCTGCTAGACCAAAATGATCCTAGTCTACGTTCGTTTTTCAAACTATTATAATCCTAATATGTAGGACGACACGTCCTAGATTCACTAAAGCTTTTGTCACTCGGGCTCTGTTACTAAATTAAAGTAGTTAAAAAAAAAACCGGCCAAGTGCGAGTCGGACTCGCGCACCGAGGATTCCGTACTTTTTTAGTATTTGTTGTTATAGCGGCAACAGAAATACATCAACTGTGAAAATTTCAATTGTCTGGCTATCACGATTCATGAGATACAAGCCTGGTGACAGACAGACGGACAGAGGAGTCTAAAGGGGCCCACTGACTATCAGTTCGCCGGACGATATCAGCCTGTCGGTTGTTCGGAACTGTCAAATTTTTATTATTTACAACGACGGGACTTAATCGCGTAAAATAAGTATTAAACCCACCTCCGACGTTTCGAGGACGGCGTTGTCCCCGTGGTCTCGGAGAAGACTTATTTTACGCGATTAAGTCCCGTCGTTGTAAATAATAATGAGTAAAAATCGTGAAAGTTTAAATCAGTGTCAAATTTTTGTTCTAACTGACAGGCCGATATCGTCCGGCGGACTGATAGTCAGTGGCCCCCTTTAGTAAAAGGGTCCCGATTTTACCCTTTGGGTACGGAACCCTAAAAATGTACTAAGAAAACACGTTTTCCGTACTTAGTTACTGCGTTTTATAGTTTAAGTATAATCGTACGGTACATGTCAAAAATATGTATACCTACATTTAGCGCCTTATAGCAATGGCGCAAGGTGTAAAATGGAATACAATTTTTACGCCATCAGTACGAATTAACGCTACCGGTTGGTAATTTAGTGAAACGGAGCAAATTGTATATGAATAGGACCGAGAGCGACTCGACAAAAATAAAGAACGGGTAAAGCGTGTTCAGTGTTTTAACTTATGGCTCCGTTGGTAAAAAACTTTGGGACCGCGGGAAGTGTCTAGAATTTAACTGAAATTCGTTTATTATTTCTTCAGAACCAGTTTTATTTTTATTTTATTCTTAAGAATTTGAATGACTTGTAAAATGTATTTTATTTTTACCAATAAAAGATCTGTATCTGTATCTGTATTCTTTTAGATTTAACGACATATCAAGTGAATACACTTACCAAAAAGCGAGTCTAAAAGGTCGCGGGTTTAAACCTTTTTAATCCTTTGCCTATTTATGACGTGACATATAGTGACAAGCTCCTGCAAAGAATTTAGGAAGTAATTGAATGAATGAAATAAGTGAAATTAATTTATTCCAGAAAATATATCCATATTATATACCTAGCGATGTTGTAATACGGATATTATATTTAAATCCACCAAACAATTCAAAACTATGTTGTATATCAATGACATTTGATATGTCATAGTTTTCAATTGTTTGGTGTATCGATCGTCCGAGATATTTAGTAAGTAGCAAATGCATAAAAGCTCATACTAAACACTAATTAATATGTAAACAAGGACTAAGACAAGTGTGCACGCTCGTAGGGGCCTTATCAGATGAAAATGAAGCATTGATTTTCTCCAAAATGGAGTTAATTAGAATACCGGTTTCTTCGAGAAAGTTACTTCATTTAAGCTCAGAAATGCACTCTTGAAATTACCAGACTTTAAAAACACCGTGTAGACGCCTGCAACTCCGGAGATATCACGGGCGCGTTGCATGCCATTTAAATACTTGTACAAATAAATACGCATTTTCGGATTTCCGACGATTTTCAGACCAGATACAAAAAGTTACGATTTCAAAAATCCCGTTTCAACTACCACAAAACAATGAACTATAACTTGATTGAAATCAAACCACATTCTTCATTGTTTAAATATATGGACCGAAACGTGGTACCCTTCTCCGCTATATTATTCAATAATTCCACAGATATTGGCCGAGGCCCTGTATTTCCGTCGCTAGTAAACCGCAAGCGAGCCGAACTTTAAAGGTACCGTTCGGATTCAGAATACACCGGCATTAAGATGACGTTCGAATGTCAACTGCAGCAGCCGCAACACGGCGTCGTTGTCGCCGCCGCTGTATCTGATAAAATGAATGATGGAATGAACGTCATAATTGCGGCAGTAATGCGGCGACGAACGCCGCTCATTTTATCAAGGAAATTGACGATTACAGTGGCGGAAACAACGACCCCGCAACAGTAATAAACTGCAGTTGACATCCTTTTATTTGCTGCATATTCAATTCAATACTTTATTGATAAAATACAGTTTTACAATACAACATATTATAGCGCAACATTACTGCCGACATTCAGGACCCTCCCTAATCCGGTGATCCCTGTAATCTGGACGGTCCCGGCGCGGTCATACTGCTTTACTATGGGCAGAAAAAAAAACGCCTAAATTGTAAAAATCTGAAGAGGAGTATAAACTAAAAACTAAACTCTTTATTTTACTTACTTACTTGACTGCCGCGATGACCCAAAATGAGTCTTTTCCTCCAACGCCTCCAACACAAGAGCACGCCGCTTTGCTCGGTCCAGAGGGCCTACCGCGAACCACGTTCGACGTGTTGCCTCCTTGTCGCACTTGTAAATTCGTACGTAAGTGTGACAGGGAGGCAACACGTCGAACGTGGTTCTCGGTAGGGGCCCAGAGCGGTATCACGCCAGCTTTCGCCCACGCGGAGCTCATGGAGATCTGCCTGCACTATATCTGCCCAACGATATTTAGGACCAACAGGATGGCGTCCAGTTGGTCGACCCAAGTAGGCCCTGTTGGCTGCCCGATCTTCACCCATCCTTTCGAGGTGGCCAAGCCAGCGGAGACGATGCGCTTTGGTCTCACCTATTAAACTTCAAATATTCTTAATTCTAGCAACAAGCTCTTTCGAATTGCCGTTTTAATGTGCATACAGAATATTCTCATAAATATATTGACAGTGCACTTACCTCTAAGTGAGTCTCTATGTCTCATTTTATATATCGCTCGAATAGCGCTCTTCTTCAGAACAAAAATGGTATTTATCTCTGAAGCACTGCCCCATAGAAAAAAAAAAACCAAAATACCATATGACATAATGCTATGGAAGTAACTAAAATAAACTAATCGAGCGGTTTTCACGTCTGTCAACATGCTGTCAACTGACGGATCTTGCTCACTTCAATTATATTCGGCTCAGCTAGTTGTTCTATTTTGGCATTCTTTAGGATCCTCCAACTGCCATCGTCTCTTTTGACGGATCCCAGAATCTTCCTTAACACCTTACGTTTTACTACTTGGAAACATAATATATCTTTTATTTTCTAAGTTTCAGTTTGGTTTTATTCATGTAATATGTTAGCATCATACCTATTCATATATCTTTTACATATTTACTAATTAAATCCTTTTTATACCATCAAAAATTGCGGATGATAATCCGGAAAACTACGTAACCCGTTAACGGGCCGGAATCTCGTCTAAATTAGCGAGGTTAGTGTTCAAGCGTTCGACTTCCCCGCGGTCAGCAATCGGAATAACACCAGAGGAATGCCAATAACATACCTATGTATAGCTCGTCATACAAATATCAAGCTTTGTCTAGTACAAATAGGTTCGGCAACAATAATATATCTACCCATATTACGAATTAATCCATTGAAATGTTCGCGAATATATCCTGTTAGATAAAGTGATTAACGGCGGTCATAAAATCATCTTAACGGAAATACACTAAATTCCTACCTATTTATTTTTATATGTTATTGGCGTAAATCAGTATATGGGGAAAAGATTATGTTAATTATTAATAAAATAATAAATAAACGTTTATTCACGAATCGTGCTTACAACTAACTACATTAATTCTTCTAGCCAACCACAATGCAGTTTATTATTCCCGTCTTTGTCTTCGTTTCTCATAGGTACATAAAAAGTAGCGTATCACACTACGCGTCAAAAATATCTACCCATAACAAAAAGATTCTTATGTCGAAACCTGCCAAAACCGAAACCGAAACTTCGGTCGGACACTACTGAGACCCTAGTGTATATTTCATTCGATAGCGTGACGAGCGTTCGCGTTTGCGTTATGTCTATTTTTGTATGGGATTTTATTTTATTTATTTATTTAAGAAACAGTCGTTTACAAACATGTTTACAAATATTTCTTAAATTAAGACCTGGAGTTTCATTATTGTATATAAATTGCAGTCTATAAAACAACAAAAACATAATGTAGGTAGGTACTAGGTAATAATCGTTTGAAGGTATAGGTAAAACTCACGAGAGCAGGCGCAAGATTTGTACTGAACTATCAAAATTATATCTAAAAGTAAATCCTCGCCAATCATTCATCATCATCATCATTTTTATCATCATTCATCATTTCAACATCATCATTTTGAACAGCGCGCTAAGTCTCGGTCTCGTAGCGCGCAGCGCAAGCTTTCTACGAAATGCTCGCCAATCATTCATCATCATCATCATTTTTATCATCATTCATCATTTCAACATCATCATTTTGAACAGCGCGCTAAGTCTCGGTCTCGGAGCGCGCAGCGCAAGCTTTCTACGAAATGCTACGCTACGCTACAGCGTACGAGCTACAGCTCGTAGCATCTCGCGCTATTTATGTAGCCATTGAAAACGCCCAGCAGGACGTTTTGGAAACTGAAAAATACCAGAGACCATACAGTTATGTCATTTTAATCGTCATTTTTTTGTTGAATATAATAATTATCATATGTCTCTCTTGTCACAGAACAATGGTGTATCGGGCCTTTGAGAGGCGTGCGCGGTGTCGAAGCCAACACGTACAGGCCCTTTTGACATTTTAATGAAATGTAAGGGGACCGGACCGGATGCTGCCCTTGCCCGTGTCATTGGGACGCACGCAGAGGCAGCACCCGCCAGGGTGTAAGGACTATTGATAGTTGATGGAATTTAAAATGAACTAGGTTCTTGGGTGAAAGCGATGGACTAAGTACTGAGCTATGGAATGTGAAACCGGACGCCTGCCTAATTTTTTACCCGGTATGCAATTTTATTTCCGACAGACGGTGACTCGGCCTCACAAGATGGGCCCCCACAAAAAGCGCCATCTAGGTGTGTTAACAATTAATGAATGTTAATGTGATATGCTGATGTGATGTGATGTGTGTGGATGATGTTAATGTGTTACTTCTAGGACTCATTTTTGTTTGTTTGGTTTGTTTGTCTGTTTATTTATTTTTATTTTTATGATTTAATTGTTACTTATGTGCATGATTAGTGTTAATGTAACATGTTATTACTGTTTTTGCATGGCTTATGTTGATATTTGCAAAAAAAGACGAATAGTGAGTACTGAATGCTGAACAGCCGTTAACAGCCACTGTGCCAACTCGCGTCTTATGCATTTTTCACTTCCACCCCTGGAGTTTATAGCTTTAACGACTCCACTCTGGCCGGCCGGCTAAGGCAAGCCAGAGGCAGAGAATCCCGTCCCACCCACCCTCCTTCGGGTGACAGAACTCCTCAGGAACACTCGGGTACGCGAGGTCGCTACTCCCCAACAGCTCGCCACAAGCTGCCCTACGTTGACAGATTGCACTGGTAAAACCGCCTTATCAATATTATATCTTTATCATTCTAAACTTAACTTTGGTGAGATTCAGCGTTAAATTGTTCGGTTGAGTTACTCGTAATTGCAAATAGAATATCAATTTGCCCTCTAAGCTTTTGGTTTTTGGCTATCCATTTAAGATGATTTAAGTAAGTAATTCACATCTAAACTTCAAGTTTCTCAGCTTTTCAATTACAAAACCTAGTGCTTTGCATCTCAAGGGTGCCCATACAATCCTTAAATTATACGTTTGGCCTAGAATTACGGTCTCCAAAGTAGGACTTAACAAATATATTAAATTCGGAATAATTTCGGATTAAACATGCAGAGAAAGTCTAAAGACAGCCAAAGAGGTTTGTGGGATTATAAGGATTCGGAATGCAAATGTTGATGCTTTAAATTAGAATTTAAGGCTTTAGTTCGGTTAACTACATTTTACCAAAGTAAGACCTTTTTATAAATTAATTTTTAACAAGCAGAAACGTCTGCGAACGATGCTATTAAGCTTAGAATAAATTTAAAAGTGGAAAAATTACTGCCTTGGGTGAGACTTGAACTCACGGCCTCTGGATCGATACTCCAGCGCTCTGCCAACTGAGCCACCAGACCTCATCCATAGTCAGCAAATCTTCCCACTATATTGGTCTAGGGGACCCTAGCGACATCTACCGTATAAGTGTTACACTTCTTAAACGGCCACCGGAGTTCCAAGTCATATTGGAAATTCACCAGTTACGATGTGCTACCCATTCTAAATTAATTTTTAGACCTTTTTATATTAACTCTCAGGTGCTTAATACAACGTGTTGTAAGTTGTTTTTATGTCTGACCATAATTTTAAGGTCGAATGAATATCTACATAGGTCATACTAAACTACTTTTACTATGGGGACAACATCGAAAACGCAAAATAAATCTGCTGCCTGGCGAAAGATATGTCAATAATTCGTATGGAACAGCAGATTTTTTTGCGTTTTTGGGGTTAGCTGACTGACACTATTTCATATTGAATGTAATACTTCGACTTCACTCCTTTATGAAATGCTGTAAGATTTGTGAATCCACAGTGTCACTAGTGAGACAAACGTTCACACGAAAGTCCAACCTATACATAGATATACCGGACCATGTCCATATGATATTCATGGGAACGGAACTTCCGTTTTGATTGTCAAATTAGCCCTTTGCTCATTTTATGTACATATATTAAACTTAAAATTATTATAGGTTTATAACTATAAACCTATAATAATTATATTGTACGCCCGTGAACTCCAAGTCATAGCATGACCATTCAAAGGAAACTACATAAAGTTAAGATTACAAAGCCATTCAGTCGTAGTCATTACTCATTACCGAACAGAGGACCTACCGCCAAAAACGAAAATCAATATTTTTTTATTTGCCTCTCTATCATTCAAATATGCAAGAGCGATAGAGAGGTAGATAACGAAATTTCGATTTTCGTGTTTCGCGGTAGGCCCTCAGGTTCCTAATCATGCAAACAATGATCAATAGAGCATTACAGCCATCATAAATCATGTTCCATTCACCGCTCTACATTTTCGTGTTCTACAATTTCTAAAGTAAGATAAATGTGTTTTCTTTTTACGTGAAAATGCAAATTGAGCTTTGGGTGCCATTTTGTCGACGGTGTGAATGGGTAGAAATTATGCTTAACCGAGCTTTTTCCTTTAGCTCCTGAAGCGTTTCGCTTCAGGCGTACTAACCATTTTAGAAATGTAACTTTCGTATACCTAATAGACTCTATATCTCTGATTCGACTCAAAAGCTTAAGATACCTAAATAAAAAAATTGTAATGGCGTCATTGTCACAACAATTATTTGGGAAGACTTCTTTACAGCTTGGTCAAACCAGCATTCGTATGCTTTCCAGTTGTTCGGCTACACTCCTCTACAAGTCGCATTTCTCAACCGATCCTTTACTTGTGAAAGATTGTGAGAAGGTTCTATAATAATATGTTTTTTTGGCAAGGAATAAATCAATATGTTTATTGTTATAAATAACCTATATTCCATGTAAAACTATATATACTTAGATCTCGTATTTTAACCATTATTGCATGAATTGCACCCATAAATGTCGGATAAGCAAAGAGCGCGCTCAAGACTAAGAGAGCGAAACGCACACAACCATTTGTGTTCTGTAGGTATTAAATTAATGAAATGAAATGAAATTTATTATTAATAACAGAGTTACACGTCAACATTTTAAATATCAGAATATTAGTAACATTTATACAATATTAAGTATATAAATAAATTGCATTTACAGAATTATAGGTTGATCAAAAAATCTTGATAATCATAAAATAATTCTAGCGACAGCTACTTTTTTAGTCTAGCTTTAAACGCCGCGATGGAAGTTGCATTTCTTACAGTGTCAGGCAGGCGGTTGTAAATGGAGTAAACTTTTCACTTTGCTCTTGCTTTGCATGTTTGAGAATAAATTGTTCTAGATTGGTACTAAAAACTTGTGAAAGATAAAATGTTTGCCTAACGAATACATATTATGTTCGTTTAGGCTAACTACTTTGAAACGTAGATTTACCTCATGTTTTCACTAATAAATACCTTCGTTATCCGACCAGGGGCTCTCTGATTTATAGTCACCAGTTTCACCTCGGTTGTAAAATTGGTACCTTATTTTAACTCTGAGCGTTAAGCGTTGAATGTCAGATTTCAAGCGCAAAAAGGTAATTTAATTTGTGTCTAATTTGAGACAGATTCAAATTATGTTTTAAATTAAGGCTTAGAGACAGATAAGCAGGATTCGGCCAATAATAAATGCAAGTTATAAGCTGAAATAGATGTCGTATACTAAAGAAAAAGTGATCAAGCCCTCCAGTGGCCGAGGCTGGAATCGAACCCGCGTCTTCAGCTTACGTGGCTAACGCCATGACCTCTAGGCCACTGTGTCACGGCGGTACGCGTCCCAATTTATATGCAATCTTTGAAAGACTAGACTTTGTCCAAAGGGCAAGCAGTAGGTAGGTGCTTGCACTTACTAGCTATTGATATTTGGGGTCGTGAAATACGCTACACCGTACATGAGTATCTTATCTACTTGACTTCCGCGAAGTATTACATCACATTATATTACATTATAGCCATATTATATTTATGTATAACTTTTAGTTTATCATCATAATGAATCTATCAACGATCCATGATGATTAATTGGTCTACTGAAGGTAGTTCAGTATTCGCACAATACCCTTATAGTATTTCGCTGTCCCTGTCGGCAAAAATCACACCTTGAATAGAACGTGCCGAGTTCCCGACACGCATATCGGGCAAGATTTAGCGTAACTCTTTAACCCCTTCGGGTATTACGGGTGATCAGGTACTGACTCAATATTGGAACTTTATTCTGGGGCCGTACGGGCATTTTTACAAGTTTGACCCACACGTGCCACGGGTGCTTTCAGAGGGCTTATTGTATTTTCCCTGAGACGAAATGTACGGGATCATCTGTAGTCCGTTGTGGCTTTATAAATCGGGACCAGGGCGCTGTTGTTCAGGGTTCAGTATAAACGGAACCTCATTACTAAGCCTCCCCTGCCCACGTCAAGAAACGTAATAGGCATACAGTTGAAATTTTTTGCATGCCTAAATATATTGTTTGACGGCCTACAATGTAAAGCGTTATTAAATTCGTCTCAGTTGTGGGAGATTTTTTTTTATTGACCAAAGCGTTAGCGAAGGTCTCCGTTTCAGCTTGGGCAAAAGTGCTTTCAAAAGTAGGTATGTCCGGATGTTAATTAATCGTTAACCGATTCTCGTGAAATTTTGTGAGTTTTTAAATAATGAAAGAAAGGCGACCATTTTATTAGGAGCAAGCTGTTTAGTAATTAGTATTTCTCAAACGATTATCGACGTTTGGTGCAGGTTCAGCAAGTTTCCTGTATATTGAAAATTCGATTCCTGTAGGTATATTGAAAGGAATATTCGAATAGGTTTCGTGAGTCTGGTATTGGCCTAAAGGCGAGGCAATATGCTTTACATTATTAGCTATTCCTAGTATTCCTATCCGTTTGTAGTTTATTTGAAAGTGACTTGATAAAGATCAGATGTAATACGCGTTTATGTGTGGCGACCCACTACTGGCGGGGCAGTATTAGAGTCGGCCTAATACGCTAAGTTTTAGTAGTAGTAGTAGTAGTAAAACATTTTACTGTACAAAAATCAAAACAAAATAGGAAAAATAACATTCGTCATTAGTACAAAGGCGAACTTATCCCTTTAAGGGATCTTTTCCAGTTAACGTTTGAGCATTTGAAGGAGAATTGGAGATGGTAGACATCCGTACTGTACAAACGGCGCAAAATTTTGTTTACTTAAATATAACCTACAATATATGTAATTAATACGTTGTATTTACGTAGGTATGTATTGTACCTACGTTGTATGTACAACGGTATATGACCTACAACAAATATATACATATATACTTACAACTAAATACATATATAATCTACAATACAAAAACTACTTTAGCGATGCGACCTATTGAAATTGTCGAAGAAAAGATGTAAAGAATATAAAATGGTGGTGGTAAGTTTTCATGCCAAGTGCTACGTCAATAATTTGAGAGAGCTTATAGGAGTTATAGGGATATGTATGCATTCTTACTGCCAAGTTTGTGCGAAGTTAGCGGTCAGTCTATAAGCCAAAGTCAGACTCAGCTTATCTATTGTGATATAACAGCCGTAAAACTTCATCATCCAGATAAAACTTAGCCGCAACAGAAAAGAAGGGTGGTGAAGTTATAAGATGTCTTCACGAAGTTTAAGTTTAAGCTCAGTGTGGATGAACTCGCCACATTGTGATGCTTTTAGTTTCGTCAAAGATAATGGTGGATATAG
The DNA here is from genome assembly GCF_947568885.1 of Cydia strobilella. NCBI lineage: Eukaryota > Metazoa > Arthropoda > Insecta > Lepidoptera > Tortricidae > Cydia > Cydia strobilella. Next base: position 6,216,886 of record NC_086060.1, read on the forward strand.
ATGGGAATGTTCTTTTCATCACACTCGCTCAGTAAATATGGAATTATAGAAAAAGCTTTTTCCCTAGGGAGTTATGAAGTTTCTAGTATTATAATTAACAGTTTTTTGTCTTTATACTTCATTTTTGTATCGCAAGTGTGATGAAAAACATTGTGTGTAACTCGGGGCGTAATAATATTGCAAACTCGAGTCTATAAATCGCTCAAGCCGTCGCGATTTAAATACAGGAAAATCCTTTGAGGAACAAGATAATCCACCGATTTCGGTTTAAAAATTAAATCTCTGTTTGACCCAAAAACACAATTCGGCACTACGAGTGAATGAAATTCGGCTCGGCTTTCTTTGATTTGCTTTTTTTAATCTGAAAAATGCATTTGTGCTATTGATATTTCGCAAAAATAATGAAAGCTGCAGAGTTCGGTTCGCATCCTCGGAAAATAGGTTATTCGTAGAAAATAAAACATCACCTCGCCAAGGATTTCCTTCTCATATGTCGTATTGCACATCCTATGGATATTGCGTGCGCCCGGCTCCAAACATATATAGACGAATTTGAACCCTATTCAATATGTAATAAGCTTTAAAGTATGTAGGTATTAATGGTTAGCAGAAGGGAACATATTCAAGCATTATTTGAGGTTACGGGGTAGGTGATTTGGGTTAGGTCGCATTTGTGTGTAGGTTAAATACCTATACCAGTGTGTATGTTAAGTATTGTCTAGGCAGATTTGTGGAAGAAGGTTAATCCAGGACCAAAATCGACCTTAAAATATGCACAAAGCTCTAGAGATTTTCGACACACTGCGCACTTTTTGTAGTGTTGGTTAAGACTCGAGTCCTTTGAGTTCTCTGATTTAAGACTCGATACGGGTTATCAGTCTTATAATTAAGTAGAAAGTTACTAGTTATTTTCAACTTGTTAGAGACCCGAGTCTGTTGTAGTCTTGAGCCCTTATTAGAGAACTTAATTTATTTTATTTATTAGCCTACTTTAGTGTCCCACTGCTGGGCAAAGGCCTCCCCTCGTTTACTCCACTCGACCGGCATCGGCATTTTCCCACCATTTGGGAAAAGAATGCGTCCAAGTCGTCCCGCCATCTCCTTTTACTACAACGTACGTACGACTCCCCGTTACTTTCATTTTTATTACAAAAAAAATAGAAATAACACTCCAACTACCTCATGTACACATAAACACAAGTACATGGAACATTCCTGCAAAAATTTACAAATTGCTTGCAGACCCTACATTTTACGAATCCGGCTCAAAGGACCAAAAAATGTGTTGGATTATGTACATTATATTCCACTGGTTCTTAATTATAGCTAGAGATCTTAGATCCCGTTTTCTAAGGGGACCTTGCATTTTTGAGACAAAGCAAACCGCTTGGAACAGGTGTTCCTGGGGGTGATCTGAGCTGATTTAGCCCGGTTGCCACGAGGTTCCCCCCAGCAGGTGGGCAGGGGAGGGGGGGAAAAGTGCCTCCGGCGCGCCCCACTCTTAAGCTTTATATCTGCATATATCTAGCAAATATATCAAGTTTGGTGTCTTTTTCGTATAATTCGAGGATGAAGAATTCATTTCTGTGATTAAATTTTCACTCACCCATACAAAAAATACGAGAAATTGAAAATTCAAAAATTTTCTTTACACTTTTTTTTTCGAAAATCCTCTACAAAATTAAAACTATGGCGATTTGCTCTAGAAAAAAAATACCTGTAAATAGCCCAGTTATCCTTCTATATAAAATAGTAAACTTGTCAAACATTTTTCTTTTATAACTCTGTTAAAAAAAATGTTTTGTGTCGCGCGGCGTACCCGCGTTGTAAGAGCGGTATGCAGCTTTTAGGATTTTTAAGTATGTTTAGATGATTTCTAACAAGTTGTTATTTTTCTGGTTGTAGATTACATTAATAAATTACTTCTGGATGTGATATATAGTTGGTCAAGCAAATCATGTCAGCAGAAAAAGGCGCGAAATTCAAATTTTATATGGGACGATATCCCTTCGCGCCTACATTTTATAAATTTGCCAGTAGTTATTATAAATGTGATAAAATTAGCATAGTTAGATGTTTGACAAAAATGCGGGTTAAAATTAGATATCTATTGTTCGCAATTGCCACTACATGCACATAGGTCCGTACATTTTAGTTTTTTTAACGCAGTTGCACCTCCTTGCTCATTTGTTTTGCAGCGGCAACGAATAATCTCCAAACAAGCAGCAGCCGCCGCAGGTCGGCTTGTCCATATGGGCTCCCAATAACCATTTTGTTTGGACCAGCCCCAGTCAGCAGGGCATGGTAGCTGTTGCTGAGAGGATATAATCTGTCCCCAAACCTACTCCCCAAACTCCTCCTTGGTAAACTGCACGGAGAATATGTTTACGTAGGGCATCTTCTGTTGGAGGCAGATTCTCTAACTCAGGGTTTCTTAAACTTTTTGCTATCACGGACCATTTTCACAATTTAAACAATTCCACGGACCCCGGTTAAAATATATTTTAGAAAAATAATAAAAACCCTTATTTATATTTTAAAATTTATTTTTATAAGTTTCATTACACTTAGGTTTCGTCAAGTTTATTACAAAATTTCCTAATAAGTATGTTTACAGTAGGTATTTGACTTACTGCGGACCCCTGATAAATATGCTACGAACCCCTAAGGGGTCCGTGGACCCCACTTTAAGAAACCCTGCTCTAACTGGAGATTTCTTATTGTATAAAGTACTCTTCGACACTCATTTACCTGATCTGAAATCAGTAACAAAATGCATAGTGTTAAAATACTGTCTAGGGATCAGTGTTGGCAGAAACGTTAATGCAATTAACCATTAACCAGTACAAATTGAACCGTAAACTGTAACTGTCCGTTACGGTTTACGGTTCAATTTGTACTGGTTAATGGTTAATTGCAATTAACGTTCGGCCAACACTGCTAGGGATCAATTCACACCTCGTAATTCAAATCTGTCCAGACTTAAAAATGTAAGACTCTTACTTGTGATACAAGACCATAACAAATTTTTCCAATATTTGCAAATTTGGCAACGCCTGCTCAGTATTGCCTTGTTTGTCGTATTTAAATCCCTCTGTTACAGCAGGTCCAGCAGGATATGCCCTCCAAGCTTGAAATACGCTTTTTTTCACCTTTCCACACAAAAAAGAAACAGTGTCGCAACCTGAAAAGGCGTGGAAGAATGCTAAGACTACTGTACTTTCTGGTCCTGTGAAATAAATTATATATCTATGCGTTACAAATAAAATCATATGTTTAAAGAAAGTTTGCAGCACGTGACCAATTGCCCAGATGACCTGTCTCGTACTGCGGTGACATATTTATTTTATTTACAATTAATGGAGGAACTACAAAAGTTACCTAATGAAGATGCAATAGCATGGCACGAGAGGAACTGGTCATTCTTTCCTGTGCCAATATGTACCCATAACTCCTGGAGCTCCGGCAATTGTGATATACATGCAACTGCGAGAACAACAAAATCAGTATCCACTGTGCGTAGCATAATTTTTGTGTGACCTGGGGCTACAGCATCAGCCACATAATGGACCATCATGCGCGTGTCTGCTTCCTGTACGAGGGCAACTGGTCACGTGCTGCAAACTTCCTTTAAATATATGATTTTATTTGTAACGCATAGATGTATAATTTATTTCACAGGACCAGAAAGGACAGAAGTCTTGCCATTCTTCCACGCCTTTTCAGGTTGCGACACTATTTCTTTTTTGTGTGGAAAGGCGACAAAAAGCGTATTTCAAGCTTGGAGCGCATATCCTGCTGTAACGAAGGGATTTAAATTTGGCAAACAAGGCAATATTGAGCAGGCGTTGCCAATATTGTAAAAATTGTTATTGTCTTATATGACAAGTAAGTCTTACAATATTAAGTCTGAACAGATTTCAATTACGAGGTTGCAACCCTAGACTTATTTTAACACTATGCATTTTGTTATTGATTTCAGATCAGGTACAAGTACGAGTGTAAATGAGTGCCGAAGAAATCTCCAGTTAGAGAATCTGCCTCCAACGGAAGATGCGCTACGTAAACATTATTCTCCGTGCAGTTTACCAAGGAGGCTATGTTTGGGGACATATTATAGCCGCTCAGCAACAGGTTGGAACATTGGGAGCCCATATGGACAAGCCTACCTGCGGCGGCTGCTGCTTGTTTAGAGCTTATTCGTTGCCGCTGCAAAACAAAATGCGCAGGGAGGTGCAACTGCGTTAAAAAAAACTAAAATGCACTGACATATTTATGTGCATGTAGTGGCAATTGCGAACAATATATATCTTATTTTAACCCGCATTTTTTGTCAAACATCTAACTATGTTAATTTTATCACACCCATACTAATCCATACTAATATTTTAAATGCGAAAGTGTGTCTTTCTGTCTGTTTGTTACCTCTTCACGCTTAAACCGCTGAACCGATTTACTTGAAATTCAGTGTAGAGATAGTTTGAGTCTCGGGGAAGGTCATAGGATAGTTTTTATCTCAGAATTCACCCCTTAAGGGGGTGAAAAGGGGGGTGGAAGTTTATATGGGGAATCAATAAAAAGGAGATTGGATAAAAGTCGCGGGCAAAAGCTAGTATTATATATGCGAAAGTGTGTCTGTCTGTCTGTCTGTTACCTCTTCAGGCTTAAACCGCTGGACCGATTTAGTTGAAATTTGATATAGAGATAGTTTGAGTCCCGGGGAAGGACACAAGGTGGTTTTTATATCAGAAATTATCCTTTAAGGGGGTGAAAAGGGAGGTGGAAGTTTGTATGGGAAATCGATAAAAAGCATATTGGATAAAAAATAAGCTACCCAAATACTAACTCCACGCACACGAAGTCGCGGGCAAAAGCTAGTTAATAGTAAAGTTTTCCCAAAGTCTTTATTTGTATATTTGTATATATATCACGTCCAGAAGTAATTTATTAATGTAGTCTACGAACAGAAGAATAAAAACTCATCAAAAATCATCTAAACATACTTAAAAATCCTAAAAGCTGCATACCGCTCTTACAACGCGGGTACGCCGTGCGACACAAAACATTTTTTTTAACAGAGTTATAAAAGAAAAATGTTTGACAAGTTTACTATTTTATATAGAAGGATAACTGGGCTATTCATAGGTATTTTTTTTCTAGAGCAAATCGCCATAGTTTTAATTTTGTAGAGGATTTTCGAAAAAAAAAAGTGTAAAGAAAATTTTTGAAATTTGATTTTCTCGTATTTTTTGTATGGGTGAGTGAAAATTTAGTCACAGAAATGAATTCTTCATCCTCGAATTATACGAAAAAGACACCAAACTTGATATATTTGCTAGATGTATGCAGATATAAAGCTTAGAGTGAGGCGCGCCGGAGCCACTTTCCCCCCCCTCCCCTGCCCACCTACTGGGGGGAACCTCGTGGCAACCGGGCTAAATCAGCTCAGATCACCCCCAGGAACACCTGTTCCAAGCGGTTTGCTTTGTCTCAAAAATGCAAGGTGGTGGACCTAAGATCTCCCACTATTAAATATAACGTGCTTTTCGTACAAGATTAAATCAAAATCTGACTATTTTTAGATGTTAATAAGACGACGATATACATACGTATATAGATAAACACATACTTATATCCATAGTAGTAGGTTGACAAATCAGGTTTTAGGTTACTTTCCGTTCATGTCATCTCGGGTATGGGTAAATATGGTATCAATCTTCGGAAGTACTTAAATACATAGAAAACATCCATGACTTAGGAACAAATATCTGTGTTCATCAGTTTCATCACACAAATAATCACCCTTACCAAAATTCGAACACGGGACCATTGGATCCATAGGCAGGGCCACTATATTCACTAGGCCAAACCGGTCGTCACCGTTTTTCAGGTAACTTGACTTTTCAAATTCGTCACACCTATGAATGATAATTTAATAAATCACGATGAGCTCTTGAAGCTCTCTTCATCATACGAAATCCTTGAATAAATTCATAAGGCTAGCAGGTGTCGATAAGAGGCGGGTGTGTAAATCACAGTTTCATGGCCCTATATTTTTTTTTTTTTTTTTTTTTTTTATGAAATAGGAGGCAAACGAGCAGACGGATCACCTGATGGAAAGCGATTACCGCCGCCCATGGACACCCGCAACACCAGAGGGGTTGTAAGTGCGTTGCCGGCCTTTAAGATGGGAATACGCTCTTTTCTTGAAGGTTTGAAGGTCATATCGGTCCGGAAATACCGCAGGCGACAGTTCATTCCACAGTTTAGCTGTGCGAGGCAGGAAGTTTCTAGAGAAACGTACAGTTGAGGACTGCCAACCATCTAAGTGGTGAGGATGGTAATGTTTTCGCGTAGGGCGATGGCGAAAAGAAGCTGCAGGGATTAATCCGAACAATTCCTCGGAGCACTCCCCGTTATACACGCGATAGAAAATGCAGAGCGAGGCCACATCTCTACGCAGCGCCAAGGAGTCAAGCCGTTCCGAAGTACCCTAGAGCGATAGGGGTGGGCTAGACTAGACTTGTGCTTCTTGTAAATGCTAGCAGGTATAAATAAAATGGACAAGCTGGCTGGCATATTTAACAACAATAAAAGCCTCACATAATTTGCATCCCGTATCGTTAATCGTTACCTATATCTACCCAATACTTAATCAACGCGCAGTCGAAACACACAGCATATTTAGCCATAATAACAGCTGAAGCCGTCTTGACATAATAACTCTTTTTCGTATAACGGCAGAGAAAGAATCATCGTTTGTGGCTCAGTAAATTAACATTTACCATCAACAGGTCGAAAATGCTATGAGTTTGTAACCGACTTTAAAATTTCAAAAGGAGGAGGTTCTCAATTCGGTTGTATATATTTTTTCACCTCAGCAGCTCGAACAAGCCTACTTTCGTCAAAGTAGCTTTTTAATTTAGTGAAGGCCATGAACTGCCACTTCATACTTCTATTACAAATTCGTTTTTTTTTTGATTTTCATATTATTCTGTGAAATTCGAAATACATTTTAACCTTTAATATTATTATGTTCTCACTACTGAGGTGAAAAATTATATGTGCAACACGAGAGCAGTTATTTGACATCTCGTGTTTTTGAGTCCCTCGCTACGCTCAAGATTCTAATAAGAATTTTTCGTTTTCTCGGAACTCAAAATAAACACTCGCAAGAAAAACCAACTTTCCTCTCTTGTTGCACAAATAACTATTTTATGTTACCTCAGAAGTCCGTAATTTCTAAACCGATTTTGTAAATTATTTTTTTGATTGAAAGTATAATAGGTACTTACAGATTGGTGCCATTTTTGTCTGTGAATCTATGAGAAATTCAGAGTACTCCTCAAATCTCATAGGTATATCTCCAAAAAAAGTGACATTTGATGAAGTGGAACCATGAAGACCAGAATGCAATGGGGCAAGGATTTAACGTCTTGTGGTTTATTATTGTTATGGGACATGGGACCCGCTATGGATCATTTTAAACTGTTGTGAAGTCAGTTTCTTCTAATAACGATTATTATAAATAGATGTTACGCCTGTTACGAGGTGGGGCAGTGTAATTCTCGTGTCTGCCCTAAGTTAAACTGAGAAAGCACGCTTTATTAGTTTACTGAATATAATTTACGAGTTGTGTAAAGGTTGATTCACTGCGCTATTTGCGCTCTAACTAGACCGTTTTGTTTCTTAATGGCTGCGGTCGAAGCTAATGTGTATTATGTTTAATATATGAGAGGTACATTTGTACACTAAATGGATGTTAATGTTGATATAAATTGCGCGGACTTGCGTTTCACCCTTACGTCGTTACTCTGCCACTGATTCGTACTAAGCGCTATGCATCCAGCTTTATCATGCGAACGGCTAAGGAGTGGAATTCACTTCCTGCAAATATATTCCCAGTCCACTATAACTTGGATCTTTTTAAATCAAGAGTGAATAGATATCTTTTAGGTAAGCATGATCCATCCTAGACTGCATCGGCACTTTACCATCAGGTGAGATTGCGGTCAAGTGCTTGCCTTTTTGTAATAAAAAAAAAAAATCATCCCACAACACAATAAAGGTGACAGTCCATCTCGTACTGCAGCTGCACTACTGTTTTTATATTATATTTGTTTTGCATGCTGTAGATTATGGCTAATTAAGGAGTGTACATAAAAATACTTATTGTAATAACACCTGTAAACCAACCCTTATTATAGCAAAATAAATTGATTGATTGATTGATTGTTGCGACGGTTGCAGCACTCCTGCAGCAGCGTGCTGCAGCGGCAACTGAGGCTTTGACGGCGTGCAGTCGCAACAGCGTTCGTTGGTGGCTGTCAAGTCATAAATAATGTCAGACTTATGTATTAATAAAAATACTAATTTACTCTTGTATTTTTTACGAGAAGAAGTGACGATAATGCTACATGCTACACGAAAAGAGTTTGGCATTCTACACTCAGTCAAAGGCTACGCAATATTAATAAAAAAATCTGATATTGAATGGTGATCGTTTATTCAGGGAATATTGCCGATTAAATGAAAAGCAACTCAGCGTTGTATGGATCTTAATAATTGACGAAATACAACCAAATTACTCAAATGAAATGAATGCAGAGGAAAAAAGTTCTTAACATTAAGATAAGCTCACATATTGAAATTTTCTTCCCCATCCTCTTGACTAAATGTACTCGTGCAGCTAGGTCGATCTGTGTAAAATTGTCCTATAATATTTATTTATCCGGAATACTATTGTTATGTAATCCTCATTTTTTCTTTGTACCGTCAAATTACTTCACATTAGGGTGCCGAGCGGACTGCAAGCTTCCTTAGTGTCATAGCTAAAAGCCGGAATAACTTTAGAAATATGTTGTCCTACAGAATCCTATATTAAAAAAAAAAAAAACATTTATTTCGGACAATTCGGAATCCATATACAATTTACATATCATTAAAATTAGAATTAAAATTAAAATACAATCAACTTTAAAAAAAAACTTAGATATAAAATTTAAAATTAGAATTAAAATTATAGCATTGTTTAAATATAAAATTACAATTAAAATATATATATATATTAATATTATGAGGACATTGGACCCGGTGAATTGAACGTGAAATAAAGGACGCAGCAGGAGGGCATCTGACAAGGTGGACCGATGATCTGCAGGATATGATGTAGGTAAGTATATATTTGGCATGACAGAGCAGAAGTGACTGCGCGATTGAAAAAGACAACCCATTGTCACTGTCGTTTTCATATAGAAAATAACGATCATTATAAATTCATATAGGTAGCCATTCGCGATAGGGGCAGAGCATGATCAGTCGTTGTAGAGATTAGAGCTAGGCATATGTTCGGGACTGGAATTCTTACGGTTGATGTAATGATACAAATATTTATTTCAAATGATCCAAGAAGGAAATTAATAAATCTTAAAAGGGACGATCTTTACATATGAGAAAATTTGTTCAATCTGTTACAGTGGGCGTTCTAATAACAGCAACACTTATTATGACCTTATGTCTTTGCAATAAAATGTACAAATTGTCTGCTAACGGTGTGGGGGATGGTACTGCCCGCAGATATATTTATATTGGACGACGCACCAGTCCGCTCCGTCATTCGAACGTTGCGACTTAAATAAATAGACTGAGGTATCAGACAAATATTTGTCCTATTCCCGAAACGGACCTGCGACAGTTAGAACGTAGGCGGTTGACTCAGCTGTACCTAAATAAGCTAGTAACGTAATAATACTGAAGTTATAGATCCTACTGAAGCCAGAAGGGCTTCGCAAACGCATCAAGCTAAGCTTGGTTTAGTTATGTTCTTGTTGGTACTTAATTACGTCTCGAACCGCATGAAAACGTCTTAAACCCTCCACTTATATTAAGTTGCATTTTATTCACTCGTGGGACAAAGTAATCAGATTCAAATTTTGAGTTGTTTCCTTTTGTTAGCTGGTAGAATTGACTTTTAAATGAATGATAATTTTGAATGATCAATATTTAATGATGTTCATTTGGGTTTGATTTTGTGTTTCACTCGGGGGCAAAATTTGTTTAACCCTCGCAACGCTCAAGATTTCATTTACTAATTCAATCTTGAAATCTTTCGCTTGCTCGGGTATCAATATTAGCAGTATTAGCACGAGCGGTTAAACAATAACACTGCCCCCTTCTAAGACAAATAACTATTGTAAAACATATTATTATGTATGAGCATAGAGTAACTTATACTAGAGCGGTACTGTCATAGTAAATTTTGTAACCCCAGTAAATTCACTGCCATCTGTCGACACACTTTAAAACTAAAAATAAATATTTATAAAAATATGATAAAATGTATTTAAATATGGATAAATGATTTTATTTATTTGCATTAATTATTTTTATGATTTTGACCCATGTTCTTTCACTGATATGCGTTAAAATTATAAATAACAAACGAAACCGTCAACGCCCTCTATACGAGTGTAGGCCAAAACTAGTGGCGCCCTCTGATCGAGAATCAAATTTTCGTGATTTTCGAGGCACGTTTTTTCCTTAGACTGTATCCATCTATTACGGAATTATATCTATCTTTGGTATGAGTAACCGAGCAAGCCAGGTATGCTCAAGATTTACTTATACAAAGAGAATTTAGTACTACTCGTAGTTTAGTAATTTACTAAATTCTCTTTGTTAATAAAATAAAATAAAAAAAGCCCTTTATTCTCTTTGATCTCAATTAACGCGCAGCGTTGCTGCCAGCGAATTGCCGCAGGAAATGTCATTTAACAAGGAAATTAGTTAATTATTTAAACTAACACTTAAAAATTAAAAACTTATAAATAAAAAATTTGGCCTAAGTCGAATTCGCTCGGTAGGGTGCCCAGAAGGCTGGCCGCATTGCCCCGCTGGAAAGAAAGGAAAGGAAATTTACATGGATAATTTCTAGTAGCAATGCAGCTGACAGCAATATGATCTGGTAATGCAATCGCAAATAGAACCAATCCTTTATAATTGGCGTTGCTTACTCTCAGCCTTAAAGAGAAAACGTTTTTCCGCAAGAATGAAACCTATATAGTAAAATAATTTTTTTGCTTTTCTTTAATGAAATAAAGATTCAAAAGAAATTTTACATCACCAAATCGCGCCGAATCCAAGCTTTTTACTTGAACTCTACGAAATCCTCAACCAGTAGGTACAATTTGTTACAAATTTGGACTGAAATAAATCACTGGGACATTTTTGTCACGTTAAGAAATTCTATGTGAAGTTAAATGCTTTCAAGAATTCGCGAAAGTACCTAATCCATTTACCCTGACACGGTAAAAATGTTGCGCACAGTACATTCACTTGTAGAAGGGAACCCCAAAAGTATTAATATTTTTGATTTTTAAAGGGGTTTGTTTTGTTTTGATGATAAGCAAAAAGGATAAGTACTGTTGTTACTTATAAAAGATGGCAAATCCGTTAATGCGTGACTATAGAGGTAAATGTACTTTTCATCTCAGCAGCTCGAAAGTAATGCGATTTTGCTTACTGTTTTTAAGCAGCGATTTTGCTATTAGATAAAAGGATCCTTCGTTTGCACGGGACTCATAATATTCTTCCTTCTTCTTCTTTCTTCTTTATCCTCTCCTTATCCCATTATTTGGGGTCGGGTCTCCTCACTTTTCTGCGCCAAGTCGTACGATCTTGGGTTGTCTGCTCAGGCAATTGGGCTTTTTTGAGGTCTCTTTCTATGTTTTTCCACCATGTGGAAGGGGGGCGACCTCTGCCTCTCCTCGTCTGTTCTGGTAGGTTCAGCGCAATTTGTACCACGTGGTCTTCTTCTCTTCTTTTGACATGGCCATACCAACGAAGACGATTTTCAAGGATTTTATCCGCGATCGGTGCAACTTTGAAACTACCTCGTATGTATTCATTTCGGATTCTGTCCATTCGGGTTACACCTCCCGCCCACCTGAGCATCTTCATCTCATTGGTATGTGCCTTTTGTTCGTGCGACTTCTTTGTTGTCCAACATTCAGACCCGTATAGTAACGCCGGACGAACCGCCGTTTTATACACCTTACCCTTGACCTTTATGGGGATACGTGGGTCACACAGCACACCAGTAAGTGATCTCCATTTTTGCCAGGCGACATTAATTCGGTGTGACACGTCCGCGCAAATATTGGCATCGGGTGTAAGTATAAAGCCAAGGTATTTAAACTTTTCTACAGTAGGAATAGGTGTTGTTCCGATGCAGATAGTTTCCGGTGTACTGTTGCCACTAAACGGACATTTCAGGTATTCAGTTTTGCTCCTGCTAACCCTCAACCCATATTTTTCAAGTGCATTTGTCCACATGTTTAACAGTTGTTGTGCGTCATTTGCCGTGTTGGCAGCCAGAACTATGTCATCGGCGTACATCATGGTCCACGGTAGCGGAGACGGTATATCCCGGGTCAGGTAATCCATCACCAAATTGAAAAGAAGTGGGCTGAGCACAGATCCTTGATGGACACCCACTTTGACCTCGAAAGCTTTACTAACACCAGCTAGGCTTCGGACTCTAGTGCTGACATTGTTGTACATGTCTTGTATTAGTTCAATATAGTATTCTGGTACCTGTTGCGTACGTAAAGCCTGCCATACTAATTTGCGGGGTACTCTATCGAAAGCTTTTTCGAGGTCAATAAACGTAAGGTGTAGGTCTTGGTTGTTGATCCTATATTTTTCCATCATGATCCTTATAGTTTGTATTGCGTCAGTGGTTGACCTGGATGCTGTGAAGCCGAACTGGTTTGGAGATACTTGCGAGATATTGGAGATTCGTTTGTTTATCACTCTTTCCCAGATTTTAAGCGTATGTGATGTAAGTTTTATGCCTCTATAGTTTTCGCAGTGGGTTACATCACCTTTGTTTTTGTAAAATGGTAGTATGTAGCTTTGACGCCATGACTCAGGTATGCATTTGGTGGCTAAAATGATGTTGAATAGCTTAGTGAGCCAAACCGCGGCTATGGGTCCGAGGGCTTTCCATAAGTCTGCAGGAATCTCGTCTGGCCCTGTAGCTTTTCGGTTTTTCATCTTTGTCACCGCGTGTTTTACTTCAGCTATATCTACCTCGGGTATTGGTCCGTGCGTTGGTTTGCATGGTACCGGGTCTTGGTTTGGGAATTCTTCGTTTAGAAGTTGTTCATAATACTCCACCCACCTTTCTCTTAATAAATATATAAAAAGTAAATATCAAACCATTTTAACAGACAATACCCAAATTGTCTGTTAAAATGGTTTGATCTTTACTTTTTATATATTTATTAACTTTAATATCTAAAGTAGCTCTATAGCACGGGACTCATAATATGCGCTCAAAAAACTTTGCTCTCTTATTGCAAAAATATCTATAAAATAACAAAGATTTTGCTATGATCTCACTACAACCACGGCTGCCACGTATTCCCTCGACAGCATCGAAAAACTTTACGCATACACCACGCATACATTATTACATCACATTAAAACGAATATGTTATCTTAAGTATGGTAATATATTTAAATATACAGTATTTAAACTTGTGAAAGGTAAACATAAATAACGAAAATTTTGAGCCTATTGTTTAATAGGTTAATTTTTACGTAAGGTACAAGTCACAATACTGCTTGTAATATTTTGAATGCAGCTTTGCTTTCCACACTCGAAAGAGGATTAGAACAGTAAGGAAACAGGTTATATTACGTTTAAATGTTTAAGCCGGGCTCAAGCTATGTACCTACAGTTGTATACTAACCGCTTTTATTAGCCAAGCTAAAATAAACCTCGCATCAATTCTATGAAGACTTAAAAGGGTGTAGCAGGATAGCCTTTCAAAAAAAATACCAAGGAAGGAAGTAGATAGTGCTCGTATTTTTTAAATAGTTCCTAAAAGCAAAATGGACGTCGTGAGGTTCCAGGAGGTTGTAGAGAGTTAGGGGCATAGCACACTGCTTCTCACGTTGGAACGACGTCCGGTGCTGCGATTTTTGACTTTGTACTGTAGAATCTCGATTTCAAAAATCTTCACATCACTAGCTTCGTCTCTCCGCGTGAAGGTGCGAATCGCACGACGATTCGTGCTTTAGGACGAAGATGCGGTGCGCGCCGCAGGGTATGCCACACCGAGCTCCATAGTACCGTACGGATATTTTTGTACGTAGACGCGATTCGTCGCGCATCGCAGCTTCGGACGAATATCCAGAAAATATCGCATGACTGGACCGTCGTCGCCGCACGCGAATTCGTCGCTTCGTTGCTTCGGAGCGACATGCGACGGCATGCAGTGTGCCCTTAATATGGCGCCTATACTTTGCCGTCCATGCTCAATGTGTTACATTTAAATAATCTAAGGCCGCAATTTTACTGTAAAGCCACAAAGCTGCAATAAGGTCCGGTTTCCTGATACAACCATACAACAAACTGCTTCTAAATGAAATGCTGCTGACTGATGTATTTTCTTTCATCTACAGTTATACGCTATTAAGTCATAAACAGAAAATGTTATTTACCTTTACCTATTCCGGTAAGTTTAACGTACCTAATATACTAAACTCGAAATAGCACACTCAAAACTACTGGTCATGCGACTATGAATCTTATATCAACGATGTAAGGTGCAAAATATAAACGGAAGTGCAATAAAAGGTACTATGTGGAAGGACACTTTGTAACTTAATGTACCTAAATCGGTTTTATGACTCCAGCCAGCGACAATACAACTTGTGGCGATATTCTAAAGGTAGTAAGTACCTTATGAATTACCTGTACTTATGACGTTTTGCTTTAAAGCACCTTGATAGTAAAAACCTCTTTAACTGGCAGTGTAAGAGGCACTATTGTTTTGGCAAACAAATTACGAGTACCTGGATATGCAGATTTAGTGTTATTATTTGTCTTTTCTGTTTCCGTAAGTTGAAAGTTGAAACATAAATTGAGATAAGCTTAAGCTTAATAGAAATGCTCACAATTTTGAATATTAGTCTAGTGTTGAGGTTGAGAAATACTACCTAGAGGAGAACATCTGGACATAAGAAAGCCTTTTTGCCCAAGCTGAAACGGAGACCGTCGCTTTTGCTCGGTCAGTTATTGTTGCGAACGCAACCTTTTATTTGTAATGCAGTAGCTAAACGCAGCCGTCGGGCTCGCTTACTATGCGGAGGCTTATTTAAATGCACCAATAGGAGCGCTCCACATAACCTGTATCGCGGCCAATTAGAGGCACCTAAATTTAGACTACCATTTTAACATTCAAAATTAGCTAAATCACTTTCGCATCAGCCTCCATACTATTACCACCACTTCTACACCTTTAACCGTTTACGTCAACTGTACCTTGTAAAGTAACCAGCACCTATTGATTATAAGTTTACTTCAAATCGAAGTCTTTTTATTTGTCGTCGAGACCTGCACGGCGGCTACAGTTATGATACGATTATTTATGATGTTCCCGCAAACTAAATTGCAACCGGTTATGTGACGCGATTTATGTCACGATGAGGCCCATGTTTCACCATGCTGACAGTCGTCATCTGACAATGACCACTCACTATAATTTCAATAATGCATCTCACGATCGACATTTACTTCATTTCGCATACTTACACCAAAAATAAGATCAAAGCTGTTAGAAGTTGTTACGGTTATAACGGTTAAGTATGTCTGAAATTATTTGTACTTAAAACCTATTTATCACTTTTGCGATTTCTAATAAACGTTGAAGATTTAATTCCACACAACATTAAGTACACAATTACATGGAACACCTAACTGCCTTTTAACGTTTCTAACCTAGACGTGGTTACTTTAATAAGCTTAAAACACAGATTATAATTATAATCTACCAGTTTTAACTGGAACCGAATATCGTCGATGTTTATATTTTTGTATTATTCGAAAGATACCTAATAACGACATGTTTGTTAACGATTGCAGCGCCATCTGCTTTAAGCTTTGCACGTTTAATAAATAAACCCCTCACTAGCTTTTATAGGGTAATCATCAGTAACAAAATGATCGTGACATAACGTCGCGCAAGACTGCACGTAACTATCTCAATCCATCCCCGGCGCAATACCCTCAAACCGCACACTATTTATTTGTCAAGGGCCCCATTCCACCGGCTGCTAGGCGAACGAAGTATCCTCGTAAAATATCGGTACAGCCCGGGAATATTTAACCCCATTGGGGGTGAAACATCAATTGAATAGGAACAGTTGTTAAACTTTTAAATTTACCTGTATTGATTAGTTGATTACTAGATTTTAATTGGCGGTAAAAAAAAAACGTTTATTCAAAAATCTTACGTACACAACGAAATACATATTTTCTTCTGCCAAACCACACAGTGGTTTGTTGGTAAAATGAGTCTAATATGTCACTGGGCTAAAAATATAGTTATGGTTAGGAATTACTGTCGTACTACATACCTACAACTAGCAACTCGATGACTAGCGATAGATAAAGCATAGGTACGTTATACTGAATTAGCATTTGAACTGCATACTCGAAGGCTGATTCAAAGACGTAAGATATACCAATTGAATACGTTAACATTTTAAACTTTCCCGGTTTGAACACATATTAAATCACTCCGCCCGCGGTTCACTGAAACCTGTGTCGAAACGTCGGTAAATAAAGGTAACAAAATAAATTCGCGATAGACCCGTTTGTAAATGTGATTTAATATGAATACGTTAAATTAAACACAACTCAGCTTAGACTTGAAAGTTATAAGCTATGAAAGTCGGATAGCAAACCGCAGGAGCCCATTGATTTTGATTAAAGCGCGGTCAAGTGAGCGCTGCTTGGTTCGCTTGGAATAGCTCGAATAGCTTGTGCGGTGACAGGATTTCTCCAGCCATTCGAATAGCTCTTGAGCTTTATTAGACTGGAAATGGTTGAAACGTTAGGGACGTTTCTCGTTTATGAAAAGATAAGATAAAGTGCACGAGTAAGTTTATCAAGGTTCTCTGTCTCGCTGTCTAAAGTTCGTTTATCAGTAATGCTCTTTATTTTTCGGGCTGTACGTAACGATATTTTCGGCCAAAAGCCGATCACCCACGACTTATAACTAACAGATTTCACTGACTGTCTAAAGATAGTCGCGCGTTTATCTTCTGTATCTATGTGGGAGAGTTAGTTGAGAAGATAGGCAATTAATTTATTGGTATCATATTGTAGTTTTTTGTCTCAGTCAAAGATGATAAGTGACAAAGTGCCAACTGGCGCCATCTATCAAATTATTAATGGCAACTTCAGTTGCCAGTTGGTATTGGGGTTAGAACAGGCGCTTTTATAGTTTACCGTGGACGTTCCCAGACATGGGCACTGGTACGTTTTACCGTAAACGTAAACTAAAAGCGAGTGCACACAATATCATTCATTTAGGTCCCCTCCTTTATCGTGTCGATAAAATGTGCCGTTGACGTGGACGTCCACGGTAAAGTACGTACATATAACCAAAAAAATAGATATATAAGTAAGTAAGTATTCAAGTGTGGTGAAATCTCTCGCTCAGCATGCATATCGCTTGACAGAGGACAGAGACCTATTCAAGGGTTAACAAGACATACGGGCTTGGTGAAGTAATTAGTCGTTAGAGAAACAAATGAGTGCTTGGTTATAATAGTTACGTGAGGTAAGCCTCTTGTGAGGTTGCAAGAGTAATCAAAGTCAAAAGAGCTAGTAACACTATCCTTAAGTTAGTAACTGACGAGAGAGAAGCCGCAATACGTAGACACGATGGAGATATCACACAATAGTCGTCATACACTGTCTGTCCGTCGTTTTCACGAGTCGAATTGGGCCCCTGTTTTAATTCCACTTTTTCGTCAACGCCGTTTTATTTTCTGTTACAGAAGTTCTACATTGTTACCATAAAAAATGTTTAATTTATTGTCAAATTTACGGTAAACTGTGTAATCTTTTAACAGTTAAATTTACGACTTCACGGAATTTTGTAATATCAAATTGTTTTATATCCCATAGCAGTGAGGGGAGATCAAACATTTAATCTAAATTTTCTCGTGAACTACTTTTTGATTAGATCTCAGGTGAAAAACTTGGATTTACGAGTTCTATTTCAGGGGCTATATAAAAGCAAGATTTACGTACTTTCACCTAGATACCTAATTCGCATATACAATGTTATGTAGATAGATAAAATCTTTATTACACTTAGGGCCACTTGCACTATCGCACTAACCCGGGGTTAACCGGTTAAACCTGGAGTTACCATGGTTACCAGTACAATTTGACACCGGGTTAACGGTTTAACCGCTTAACCCCGGGTTAGTGGGATGGTGCAAGTGGGCCTTAAAAGTAAAAGTAGTTTCTATCAGTAAGTAGTAAGGCCATTAGGTTAAAAGTTTAGTTTACAGATATATATTCCACATAGACTTACATAAAGTCTGCTAATGAATGTAGATGTTGTTACCTACAAGTGTTCATCGATTCTTATGTTTTGAGATTTTGTGATTACTAGTCTTTGGAATTTTAAAATAGTTAGATATTTAAATAAGAAGATAGGGTACATATACATAATGTCGACCTCGAAAACAGACAATAGGGCCAAGCGACAATTTCATACCCGCTGTACAAAAAAAATATCGAAACAATCGTAGAAGTTCAAATCATCTCGCAGTAC
Source organism: Cydia strobilella (assembly GCF_947568885.1). Classification (NCBI taxonomy): domain Eukaryota; kingdom Metazoa; phylum Arthropoda; class Insecta; order Lepidoptera; family Tortricidae; genus Cydia; species Cydia strobilella. The sequence goes on from NC_086060.1 coordinate 6,235,533, forward strand.
TCTAGGATCCTTTTGACGTTCCATCTTTTTATTTTGCAGATGATGACCAATGTCCTAGTTTCAAGTTGAAATATTTTGCACATTATTCGGACATGCTTTTCATCCTAGATTAAATTAGAATAGAATAGAATATAAGAAATTTATTCAGAAAACGCTTAAATTTAGGTATTACATAGACAACGGAACAATTTATTATTAATAAGCGTCACTGAAAGGGTCTCCACTCAGCTGTCAAGATACCACTTAAGGATGTCGACGCTGGTCTTCCGTGGAAACCCTTCCGAGAGAGCGCAACTACACGCTAAAGTACATAATATTTTATATCAGTGCAAAGCTTCAAGTAAATTGAATAAGGCATAATTATTATTATATAGATTATACTCCTTAATAGACTCTAGTGATGGTAAGTTCGCTTTGCATTTTTTTTATTTTTTTTTTTGCATTTGAATGGTCTACCTTAGACTACGGTCTGTGCTTTAGATGTTTGGATACTATAAGCCTTAAGTTCAGTCGTACCGTACATCATACCTACTTTAGGAAAACATGTGATGCTTAAACTGTTATGAGTGAAACTTTCCGTATTTGCCATTCGGTAACACACAAACTTTTCGCCCGATTGCTTAAATTTTTTCCATAAAGTTTTAGCGCTGAATGTGAAAATGGCATTTTACATTATTTTGAAGTTTTAAAGTCTTCTTGACTTAGCGAACATATAAGTATTATGTGAAAATGTAAAAGTTAACGTTAAATACTGGAAACGTTAATTGCCTAATTGGAACTTATTCGTAGTTACAATTTATAGACAGATAGAATACTCTTTATTGGCACACCTCAGTAAAAAGATACAAAAGAAAAGAACAATTGATTAAATATGTAGAGGCAGATAACAGGCGGTCTTATCGCTAAAGAGCGATCTTTTCCAGGCAACCTTTGGGTAGCGGAAACAGAGAAATTAATCGAAAGAGTTTATGTATTGTAATGTTTTTACAACTTAAAGGAATTGGGTGATTATGGGCCTTAATAGAATTAATCCTTAAATAATAGAACCTACTTTTTATTTGAATTCCATCCTATATAAATTATTTATGTAATCTAAATATAGGTGAAATGGCTTAAATATACAATTTTAAATCTTAATTTTAAATTTAAGCACATTTCAGGTTATCTTAATCAAGAAAAAAAATGTCGGTTGTTACTAAACCATTGCCCAAATTGTTTTTAGAGTCAAATGTTTACTAAAGCAAAAGACAAAACATCATTTATTAATTATTCAGGTAAGTGCAGCAATAGCAACAAGCACTTTCGAAGAATATAACTACTTATTGTTTTTATCACAACCCTCTTATCGACTTTCATAAGAATGATATTAGCCTTTGAGAGCCATACTCAACATATATATGAAGGGCTCTTGATAATCTATGATAATCTAGATAACACCTAGCTAGATCGATTTTTCGCCCCCGAAAACCCCTATATAGCATATTTCATCGAAATCGTTAGAGCAGTTTCCGAGAGCCCCGAAATATATAAATATATGTCGGAAAAGTAAAATACACGACCTATTGATGATCTATTGACTAAATTGAGGCCAACAGATGGCGCCACCTAACGTAACTTCGGAGCGGTGCGGCGACAAGCAGTGGGGAGGCATAAAAACCGGTCCGCGCCGGCATTCTGTTGAATCTGTTGCGAACCTCCGACGGATTGTTGTTCCTCTATTGATTGACTTAGAATATTCCTAGTAAATCATTGTTGTTGTTAATTATTGAAAGTGATTAATGTGTCATTTGTTTTGATCAATATACCGCATATTAAAAGTGTTCCATTGTTTTACTTACTACTGCTAAAATAGTCGTCTTACACGCCCACATGTAATGCACGCATCTTGAGCAACCCAAAGACCCTGACAACGGCCCTAAGCCGACATATATACAAGAATTGCTCGTTTAATGGTATAAAATAACAATACAACTTTGATTTATAATTCAAGACCAAAATAACTATCTTTCAGGTTTGGCTGTTACCTACTGTGTAACTTAACTACTACATCTAATGAACACAATAAATTAGAAAAGGTATAATTCTATAGTTTCAGTAATTAAAAAATGTACGTTATAATTATAAACCAGTGAGTAAAAAAAAATGTTTGGTTCCCTACACTCTCTTCGACGACTTCAGAATTTCCTCCCTCTTCATACCAAATTGACTCTTGCCCGCTCTCTCTTGCTCCCTCTACTAGACTATGGTGACATTGCGTTCTTGGATCTTAATGAGGAATTGCTGAATAAACTTGAGCGCTTACAAAATGTCTGTATCAGGTATGTGTATGGCCTCCGTAAATACGACCGCATTTCTAATTTTCGTAAGCAGCTCGGGTGGTTACCGATCCGCCAGCGCAGGGATGTGCATGTTCTGTCGTTGCTTTTCAACATACTCTTCAACCCCTGTTCCCCATCTTACCTAACCGAGAGATTTAACTATCTGGCTGAAGGAAGTGATCACCGCTTACGTTCTAGTGCTAATCTTACGCTTGCTATCCCTTCGAATAAGTCTCGAACGTACGCAAATTCATTCACAGTGCGCGCGGTGAAGTTGTGGAACGAGTTGCCCCTGTCGCTCAAACGGTCCCGGTCTGTAGCATCACTCAAAGTTAATCTGAAAAAGCTTTGACTTTCCCACGAACTGTGATTTGGTTGAGTGCTAATATATATATTTTATTTATATATTATATATATATATATATATTTATTTAATATTTATTTAGTACTATATATTTATGTATGTTAGTACATATTTATTTTATTGCTTAATGCTATTGATGTATTTTAGTTTGACGTAGACGTTAATATTGTAGTTTTCCTTTTTAAATATTATTGTACGTTCTGTAAGTTTGTCTATCTATCTAATTCGAATTTTCCACTCATTTACTCTAAGATTAGCTGGAAGAAATCCCTTATAGGGATAAGCTCGCCTTTGTACCTAAATTTATATGAATTTCATGTTAACAATTTTTGTTTTGTACAATAAAGTGATTTACTACTACTACTACTAAACCATACCTATTTTTGAAAGAACTTAATACATATAAGTTGTCTCCTCACAAAAAACGTTTTAGTTATAGACGGTACACCGAGAGTAGTTATTAAGCTCATATTCTCAAACGATTATAACACTAGGTAATTTACACTCTTCATCATATCAATTACCTTAAACTATAAAGACGTTTTTTTAATTCAATTTAAAAGTTCCGGGAACACAGTGTTGCCAACTTTTAAAAGTTTCAAATGCAGCTGGTCAGCGTTAGTTTGCGAAGAACAATTTTTCTCGCAGTTGCTCCATGCCGGCGGCAAAACAAAAAGTGTAGAGACCAAGAGCCCGATTCAGATATAACAACTTGTTATCGTTTTGATACGATCTTGACGATCATCTTGAAGATTAGGTTATTTCATTTCGCATGCACCAATCAGCGTGAGCGCTCATCAAGTTCGTATCAAAATAATATTGAAACCGTAACAAGATACTAATTTAAACTTTCACGATCTAATCGCATATCGTGAGTGTTATGTGTCGATCCGGTGACAGTCATCCCTAGTGCGCAAAACGTTCAAGTTAATAAACAAGACAAGTGCGGATAGTTCGAAAAACTCGCGCGCCTAGAAGATGTTGATGTCAACTTTAGCCAATCTTCTCCGAGACCACGGGGACAACGCCGTCCTTGAAACGTCGGAGGTAAATTTAAAACTTATTTTAAGCGATTAATTCCCATCGCTGTTTATAATAATGTTTTCATAAAACTGTGATATTTATAGTGGCACGACCACACTCTGTTATTATAAAGATCTCCTTGGTCCGATTCTATTTTAGGTACCTATTAGTCATTGCATCTCGCTCACATTGGTGAATATAGATGAATTAAAATTAGTATCGAATCGATATCATAATTTTTAAATCTAAATGCACCTCAAAAATATCAGCTATTGCTATTATCCGCTAAGGATAATCTTGTTGAGCAAGGCACGTTTGAAAGGAGAATAAATATCAGTGGTGCGTGTTAAGCTATAAGTCATAAGTTATCTTTTACCATTTTTATTGCTAATTTATAAGTAAATCAACCATAAAAATTGGATTTTTGGGCAAAAAAGTCAAGAATTTAAACTATAAAAGTACGCAATACACGGTCGTCGTGAACGCTGCTCGCACTATTAGTGCTTGAGAAAGGAGACCTAGGCTCTCCGAAACATGTCGCGCGAGTAACTAAAACAAGTGAGTCTAAACCGTGAAATTATTTAATGATATTTAGCATCGCTATTTATCGTAGTGTATATTCTTGCCTCGGCATTGTGTACCCCGTCTTACCCCGAATGCCAAAAAATTTCCTTCATGGTAAAGAGGATTAATTGTTAAGGACGGTTTCCTCGTTGATTGGTATAAGCTGTGAGTTTATGTGTACAATAATTGTTGTCCTATATTGTAGATTAAATAATAGTTTATGAGATACATCAGCGTGGTCGTCGTGCGTGGTCTTTAATTTTCTTAAGGTTGTTTGTGCGTAGTGAGCGCACTCATTTAGCACTATAACAACGAACTTCAAAATCCTGTCTTAAGCTCGGTCTCTATTCCTCTTTGACAATTCGAGTAACAGATAATTATAAAAAAATCTAAGATCGGATCGAGTTCTTGGTAGACCTAGAGAGCTATATGTTGTAGGGCAAAAAGCACATTCAGCTGCAAAATGTGCCATGCATGAGCAAATTATGAAATGATTCCATTCATAATGTGCTCATACGATTTACATACTTGCTCTAGCACCAATATGATACTCAGCGTTTCTCTAAATAATAATCCATAAATGTTGCTGATAATACTACTTCTTGTAAGTTTTAAACAAATGAAGTTTCAGGTATAGTCGAAGGCAAAAATATCGATCCAAACAAATGGCTCAAAAATATGTGAACACGACCTTATTGTCTAAGGTGTAAGAGCGTACACATATTTTTGCAACTTTGGAAATGTATATACATTTATGCCCTTGACTGTACCTAACAGTTGTGTTAATACAACTGTAGATTTATTGCCAATACACGAAGAAGGTTAACCGGGTATTCTGCCCAGTTATATTTGTTACATTGCTAATGAGGGACATGGTTTGCAAACAGGATTCAGTGGAATTAACCTGTGACGGGCTACATTTAGTGTACAATAATAATTAATAAAAAAATATTATAGGACATTCATACGCAGATTGACTAAGTCCCACAGTAAGCCCAAGGAGGCTTGTGTTATGGGTACTCAGACAACGATATATATAATATATAAATACTTAAATACATAAAAAAACACCCATGACTCAGAAACAAATATCTGTGCTCATCACACAAATAATCACTTCAGAAAAAAGTTAACAAATCGAGATAAAAATAAATAGATACACTATTAATATTATTTAATCTGTACCGTAGAAGAAGAGGATTAATCGGATATTCCGGCCGGCCAGATAGCCATTGTTACATTGTTAGTGAGACATAGTTTGCAAATAGAATCCAGTGGATCAACCTGTCACGGTCTGATATTGTTATAATGTATTTCACCAAAATTCTGGTCGTAAATACATTATAAATTGAAATTGACGTTATATACTATAAAAGCCTCAGGTAGCTAAGTTGAAATAGAGATTGACTGATATGATGAAATAGACTATAAATGGAAATTGATGTTTGTTTGTGTTCGTGTAATTTCTTTTATTTTGTTTTAATTTAATAATTATTTAATTTTAATAATCATTTCATTCCCCAGGAGCAAAAATGCCAATAATATTAGCAACATTAAAAATATTATAAGTACTTAAATAATGTTCGTTCTATATTTGAATCTATGCCATTAATAATGCAAGCTTTAATATTTTTTACAGTACATATGGTGCTACTTTCTCGCACTAGTGCGTAAAAGAGCACTTTTCGTGCATATGTGTGCATATGTGTGTTTATGTATGTTGTGAAAGTTTAAAGGGCCATATGTACTGTGTTCCCCGAGTGGTGCCGGATAAGAATAGCATCACCCCCCCTCTCTTTCCGTGGGTGTCGTAAGAGGCGACTTAAGGAAATCCGGTGGATGGGCAGCAGCGTCCTCCGAGAACTACCTCTATCAAACTGCGGTCGCCAACCCGCCTGCCAAGCGTGGCGACTACGGCAATCCCCCCCAAGGGATAAGGCGAGCCTTGGGGGAGGCCTATGTCCAGCAGTGGACGTCTATCGCCTGACATGAATGAATGAATGAATGAATGTACTGTAAAACGTTGTACGATACACGTGCGAATAGGTAATTCGCAACTCAGGGAGTGTTTTAAATCGACACGAGTTTCGAATTTCCGCTTTTCCGCACTTGTATCGTAAATAACTAGTATTTATACTATTTAAGATCATTATATTACACAGTCTACTTCTACTAACCATGGCCAATATTTACTTTAATTCATGAAGGTAATTATGATAAAGTAACCAGATTTAAATTGAAATAGATTAGTTTTCTCTAAAACATGGCATTTACTCTTATTAATGTACCTATTTGTTAGTAGTTTATTTGAAAAGTCTTAATCTAATGCTTAAATTCTGCTCGTGCTAATCTTAATGTCTCAAACTTGTGTGTTAGCAAACTTACGTTATATGCTAATATCTTGTAATTAGTTGTAACAAGTTCAGATATAAAGCATTGTTCCATTTACTTACGAGAGCGTGAGCGCGACCTTGGGAAAACTTACTTAGTGTAACCTCCATTTCTGTAAAACATCAATATTTTTTACTAAATGTAAATCCAAAAATGAGTAGAAGTAATAATTGGGACATAACGTTGAATCTGCGATGTTAATTTATTTATTTATTTATTTAATATTTATTGCACAAAAGAAAACCTTACAGTACAAAAGGCGGACTTAATGCCATAAGGCATTCACTACCAGTCAACCTTAAGGCTAAGCAGAGAAATTGTGGGCGGTGCTACAAATACAACAGCAAAAATAAAATAAAAATAACATATAACCACATATATACAAATATAATATACATATATACTATATATAATATATATATAAATAACGACGAGACTCATTATGAAACTAATAAAAATACACTAAGAAACTTTCTTTCCGCTAGCATAGAAATCACGTAAGGATTTTTTGAACGCGAACTTATTTGTTATAATGGTGATGACTAACTTTCTTTGAATTAGATTATTTATTTTTCAATTTATTTAACTATTATACTCTGAAAAGTCGGATTTGCCAGAAATAAGGGGGCAAATTTGAAAAATATAAGCGCAACGGACCGATATCCTATACAAATTTTAAATATCACGCTTTTTTCTACTGACAAATTTGACTTGCAAATTAAAAAAAGTTGGAAAAGTATTATAAATAAATGTCACATTTGTGTCCAGTCAGTCAAAAACTGATTTACTGCAGTACAAATTTGCCTAGTTCAAAATAAGCCAAATACATTTTCGCTAATTTACTTTATTTATATTATTTTGTTTCATTCAAATAAACATAAGTTTATAAGTCACAGGACAAATATAAATACGTATTTATTTAAAGTTTGTAAGGTGTTTATGAATAACGGAATAAAATAACGAAGGCAATGCAAGTAATTAGTATAAGTTATTGATGATCCCGCCACTAAACTGCCGAAGTAAAAAAAAAACATTTTTACTAATAAATATTCTTATGAATTTTATGACATGCCGTTGGGACTAAAGAGTGCTCCAGGAACCAGACCTATGGCATGTCCTATAGTATGTCATCACAGTCTATCTACTTTGTAACCGACTTCTATTTCATAGAAGGAGGAGGTTCTTTGCATTATGTCTTATGTTGTTTACTGTCAATTATTTAAAAAAAGGTGTGAATCATAACTAAAAAACTATCTAAATTAAAAACTGCATTATTAGTTGAAATTTTGGGAATGAAGACTGAATATCCTTTACGCTTCGCAAAAAAATCACAAAAGTTAATTCGTATCGCGGGTAAGCGTTTGGAATTTCACAGGCGACCGAAGGCTTTCCAACAAGTGCTCCGACTGAATAAACACTTGGCACTCTTGGGAACTTCTGTTGAGGTTGGTCAACAGTGCCATAGTGCTGTGCTAACGTGACTATGTGGTGGTATGAATAACGTAACGTAGACAGTTGAAATTTTCACAGATGATGTATTTCTGTTGCCGCTACAACAAATACTAAAAGTACGGAACCCTCGGTGGGCGTGTCCGACTCGCACTTTTCTATTAGTTTGGCGTTTGTCGATGTAAGATTGTCAACTTGGCTTGGCCCCTGGGTCTGCACATATATTATGTATTGTTGTGGTTCCTGTAAAGAAAGTTGCCTGAGCATCCGAGAAGGAAACGAGGAACCTGTAAGTGTAAGGCCTGAGTGGACGCTCACTCGGCGGGGCGTGCAGCATGGCGTCGGGCTCACAAGTGATGTGGGCAGCGTGCACTAAGGCCGCTCCTATACGTTTGCATTTGTTTAACATGCACGCTGCACGCCCCCTGCACGCTCAACACGAGCGTTTACCCAGGCCCGCTAATTGTACAAATCCGTAAGCTATGGCCATGGTGACCGCTTGGAGAAAGTGGATAATCTTTGACACTTCAGAGAGGTTGCTCTTGTCTTGAATCTTAATAAACTTCTCATAAGTACGGTCAACATGAATGTTTAGTAGCTCACAAAAGTATCTGCCATCCTTTTATAGTTTTATAAATAGAGATATATTTATTTACAGTTTGCGTTCAAATTTAAGTATCTGCCACATTCTAATTAAGGTACATTTATCTTTTGATAAAGCTATTATAGAATAGATAGGTACTAGGCTTATATTGGGATGTATACCGTGATTACCTTTTGTAAGCATGCTTTTGTAATATAAGTCTAGTGAAACTAACCGTGAATTATTCAAAACTATTAATAGATAGGTACTTTTGACGCGTTGTTTTGTCCGCTAGTATTGACGTGGAATGTACCTATATACCATGTAATTAAATATTTTTTATCTGCAAAAATATTAAATCACGTTATTTAAGCTACATGCCACTAAAAAGGTCCTCGTTCGGCGAAACGCCACTTCACTAGCACTTGAGCACTTAATGATAATGATTTAAAAAGTTCCTTCTCCGGGGGGCCGGCTACCAACTTAAATTGAAGCATTATACTCTTAGCCGGTCTTACGGTGGTCCCAGACTGCCTTACATAGTGGCAGCATTAAACCAGCCACCCATGGTAATCGGAAGACTACGAAAAAATATTGTAGTTTACGACTAAGTAAGTATGTTAAAGTTTCACGACGTTTATCTATTTATTTTCACACAAATAATACAGGAAACATACATAAGGAAAGCAAGGAGACCAAGCGCAGAAATTGGGTGACGAAAATGTAAAAAGAGCGGGAAACAATTGGATGGAAAAGGAAATAGAGACCTGTGGAAAAAATGGAGGAGGCTTTTACTCTGTAGCGAGGTCCTTAATAATAGTTATAAATAATAATGCATAATAAATTGACTTTTATTAATTAAATTATGTGAAATATGATTATATATATTTAAATTTATATGAAAATATGAGGTTTAGAATGTCACCACCTCAAGTCGGTGCAACGTTACTTTAGAATAGACGGACTCGACCAGCCGAGGCAACAGGCTAGGCCACATCAGATGCAGATGCATCCCGACTGTAGATTGTAATTTATGGATTTATAAAAGAGATCATATATTGATTGATTACTTTGTCAACTAAAGCACCATACTCTGTTGCATTTTGACAAAGAGAACGATGAAAAAGCTACGACTTCGGATCTGTCAAATGCATCTGCGAGCGCCGGAGTTCTGCTGTCTTCACCGCCGTATATCTTACTTGTTAGTGTAACTAACTATCCTCCGTTGGCACGCGTCTTCATAAATGCTCCATCTAGAGGGTACCTAAGTGATCTGTGGTTGGCCCTTAGAGGGATTAGAGGCAACTTTCCTTATATACTTTTTATATGAGCGACGTGAATTCTTTTCGAAATGTCTTTCCTGAACAATGGAAAATCTATTTTTGTACAGAAAGGGCTTGGGACAATCTCCGATATTTTGTATTCAGGGTTGTAAGTGTCAGTGTGTCGTTGGTTTGTAGTTTATTATTAAATGTAATCTGAAATAATAATACGTATAGTGTATTGCTAAAACATTCTTATAAAAAAACTGTGTAATTAACTGTCGCCCTCGGTATTTCAAATCCCTTCAAACCTTCAAGGAAGAAGGCAACGCTTTTGCAATCAATCCCTCTGGGGCCCGTTTCTCAAAATGCTTGTAACTTGTAATACAAGCGGATGTCACTTTTTACAGCTTTTGTTAGAAAGGGACTTCCACTTGTATTACAAGTTACAAGCTTTTGAGAAACGGGCCCCTGGTGTTGCAGGTGTCCATGTGCGATGGGAATTGTTTCAAGGTATTATCTGCTCGTTCGCCTCCTATATCATATGTTTGTTGTTGTTGTTTGTTGTATGTTGTTTGACATATGTTTGACATATATAGTTATTTATTTATCGTATGGCGGTTACACACTGGTTACAAAAAAATACAATAAATATTCAAAATTTACAAGTAAGCAGATATAAACGCGCATTCTTCGTCAGATTTTTGAAGTCTTCAGCAGGTCCGTTGTATTTGGTGAGGAGGCACTCGAATACTATGTGGTGTATAGTCTGTTGCAAGTTTCCACACTCGCACGCCGCAGACTCGCTCCATCCCCACTTGCTACTTACTATCCACCCATAGTACAAGCTTTGCTTAGCTTGGGGCTAGGTTGATCTGTGTAAGATGTCCCCTAATATTTTATTTATTTATTATTAGATTTTTACCAAAACTGTTAACTGGGAATTTAAAAAAAATATCCATTCTACACAAATATTTTAGGGGGATTTTGTTTTATCGAGCAAAGGTCACCCAATTATGTAGGTAACTGATTTTAGGAGACAGTCACCAGCATAAAGGATGACTCATTTGCACAAATGTAGTGATGAACATAGGTGGACAGTAATTATGGATGCGTACATTTCACTTGAAGAAGCATGCACATTTTTCTTACTAGCTAAGTACTACTAAATATATACACATTGAATGTTGAATGCATCACGTGATCACCAATCAGCCATCATAGAAAACGAAGTGTGGGGCGCCTCGGTTCGGATCCGGACCGTCTTAGCGGTAGTCATCCGGGATGACTATACAGTATTAGGTTGTGATGACTCATCCCTTTATTCATAGTTGAGTTAGGAGTTATTCTGGATGCGAACCTTAACTTCCATGAGCATATGTATACGCTGGCTCGTACCTGTTACAAGAGACTAGGGTTCGTTACTCGGATGACTAGGGATTTCATAGATGCCAGGTCAATAAAACTCCTTTACACCGCTCTTGTCAGAAGCAAGCTTGAAGCGGCTTGTGTTGTTTGGAACCCCTATGAAACAACCTATATCCTGCTGCTAGAGCGAGTGCAAAAGGCGTTTCTACGCTCCCTCTACAAAAAAATGTACGGATATTACTCATTTTTTGCAGGGTACATTAGGTTTTAACTCACTTGAGGTGAGGCGAAATTACAGACTATGTACTTTAGCCAGTAGAATTTTACGTGGGGATTCTGACTGCCCCGAACTAGTAGCTCAGTTGCTGCGTCTATATGTTCCCTCACCGACTAGAGTTCTGTTTCGACCGCGTTGTCGCCATTTGTTAGCGCTGCCACCAGTACGAACTGTGTCCCGCCGTAAATCACCGCTTGTTCAAGCCTTGCACCTGCTAAACTCGCTCCTCGAATCAGCACCAAACTGTGATGTGTTTGCGAGTGGATGGTTGGACGTGTGTTATGAATGCTTGAGGTTCTGCGAGACGAGGAATGAACGGCCTTCTTCTGTTATATGTTAATTTAGATTTGTGTACTATGTGTATGAAATGTCTATTGGTTTCACAGTGCTTTGGATCACTGTTATGCTGTGAAATGTAATGAATAAAAAAAAAAAAAAAATCCCTCATGAGATGAGAGGGAAATGCTCGCCTAAACAATATACATATCTAGGCTACCTAGATATGTATATTGTTTAGGTAGAAACAGTAGTAGAAACAGTAAAGGCCACTAGATATAGTTTAGATCATTAATCTTTTCATGTGTGAATGTTAAATGTTGATTGATGAACCCTTTTGTTGGTATCGGAGATAGGTTAGTCATATTTCAACAACGTATGACGTCATATCATTGACTTGTATGTATGTTCTAATTTTGTTATTGTAGCCTCTGGAATACGTAGCAACTTTTTCACATTTAACACCGTTATACTAGAGTATAAATCTTCTAAAATGATTTTTGCGCTTATTTTGTCCGAGCGGTGGTGTTCGAGCCAAATGGGCTAGCATCTGAGGCATTTATAATTTAAAACTATTAACGAATGAACTGCATCATTCGCCGTTCACTTCAAGTCATTTTGTACTTGTCAACCAGTTTCGGCGACTGGTTGATTACTACCCTGTTCATCGGAGCGTTGACGCGAACGCACGCAACTACGGCGAAAATTTAAAGGGCCATTATGTACTGGAAAACGTTGTATGATACATGTGCGAATAGGTAATCCGCAACTCGTGTCGATTTTCCTATTTTTTGCACTTGTATCGTATATCAATTAGTCCTTAAATAGTGAACTCTTGATCCAATAAACTGCCGAAGGTTGTCAAGTCAAGCATGCAACATTGAATCAAAGGATCGATGTATAAGAGATGGTGTGCACTGGACCATGGCTCCATTTCATAAATATCCCGAAGATCGGCTGGCTTGATAACGATAAGGACTCGTACATAAATTGTGCAATAAATATGGCTCTCATGTTTAGGAAAGTTTAGGTTTCTGAGTCTGAACATTGTTCTTTAAAAAAATTCATACAGTGATAGGGCGATTGAATCAGTTTTGACTTGTTAAAAGGTATGATAATTCTATGGCGTTATTCATAAACGATCGCCCACGTAGGACACTTCTATAGATATCAAAGGATTGATTAAGGCGCCGTGCCGCGCCGCTTCGCATTCGCGTGTTGTTCGCCTACGTTGTACGCTGCGTTACAGAGCTAATTGGACGGTGCATTACACAATGCACGGACAGTAAAAGTGTTAATACGTAAAAAAAAACAATTAATTAAGTATAACACATTTTAAGTGCAAGTATTCAATTTTGCTTATTTACTTATATTTCGCTAAATTAAATTCTCTTTTAATTTGTAGCTTAATGGTTTTCATGATATATTTCATAAGGAAGAAATCAACGTGAATACAATCATCTCTTAGCAATTGCATTAATCGTCTCTTAGCAATTGCAATTTTTAGTCATAATAATAACGAAAATTGACATCTAAAGTTTAAAGATAAAGATCCTACATCTTCATTTCGCTTGGTTAATTATGATTATCTAGTCTTTTTTATAATATACTCGAAAATATTATAATGCGGTGAAGCGGTGGTGGTCACGGCCTCATACTAGACTGAATGGTTATTAAATTAAAATATGTTAGTATACTATAATAGCACATTAAATTAAACGTCTAACGATGAAACCTACACAAAGTGGAACTAAGACGTGACGTACCAAACTAGATTACTTTAATTATGCATGCAATAGCTAGCACCTCGTAAATTTAATCCGGAATCTGAATCAGAAAACCGGAACACGTAAACTTGTGCATGCGGGGTAATCTCGGAGGAGATTACAGCTCGATACTTTGCTATACTACACAGATTTTAACAGCAGAACCAGTGTCCAGCGGCAGATATCCAATTTCAACATTTGATTAAAAGAAAAGTAAAACATGTAGATGAAAATGATTTGTTTTTATGAAAAGAAAATCATGTTATCTAAATGTCGAACTTCTCTGTATACTCACTCCAACCATTACCACATATATTATGTACCTAACTACCTACCTATACCGAAATTAATGCAAAACTTATACCCTTGAGTTACTAAGTGAAAAGCTGCTCTGCTGGCCAGCGATCCATTGTTTAATCTGCAAAACTTAAAACTAAAACGCACTTCGTGTACGTATATTTTTTGAATTTGAAATCGGAAATCTGCCGCTAGACACGCTGGACATATATATTATAGTTGGTCAAGCAAATCTTTTCAGTAAATAGAAACAAAAAAAAAAACTATATTCATCTTTTTCTTTTGGGTGCTAGTACTAGTGTAAAATAAAGATAGTATGATTCTCTCTGTCTATGTTTGAAATGAGACAGTCCTTTGACAAACTATATCTATAACTATTGACCATTGTCAATAGTTATAGATATATTTTGTCAAAGAACTCGCATAAAGGAGTCACATAATATATGAGGAAATTAGAAGGAAACAATAGATTTGGCGCGCCGCGCGAAACTTGTGACGGAAGATATGGCCGTAATGTGGGAACTGGTAAATCTGACTTTCATTTTGGTAAACCGTACAAACTTTTTGCAGGTACTCAAGTAAATAAAAAGTACCTGCTCCTTACAAGGCTCCTTATACTTCACTTATTTATTGATCATACATCATTGTACAAATGTACAGCTTGTATGTCTGGATGTTCTCAATTATAAACTATAGCTTTGTTGTCGATACAGTTCTTGAAAATTATTCAAAATGGCGGGGCCATGGGAGTCCGCGAGGTCTACAGAGCAACTAGTATAAGACACTGCTGACATTTCCAATTTTTATTTCTGTATCAAATATTAAATGAGAGAGAATAGGAAATATCGGAAAACTTTTGACATAATATTATGTATAATCCTTGTACATGTATACTATGTAGTAACAACACTTCCAAGAAGGAATTATTTCCCGAATGTATCCTGTTTCTAGCGGTACATACGTGCCTCTGAGGCGGTTCTCATAATATATATATATATATCGAGCACGACGTTCTGGAAATTCAATTTAATTTTGTAAAGGTAATATAATTATTTGAAATGAAATAATTTACGTTTGAACACCTCTTGCTAGTTAATATGTCTGAAATTTTGTTTAGACCGATAACATCCGTTCTATATTATAGAAATGCATTCGTGAACAAATTATCCAACAAATAGCAATAACATGCAAGGAAACCATTATGCATCGTCATGCAATACCTGCGTTCCGTTCATAGTACTGTTCGGGGTCTTATTCTAAAATGTAATACTTAGTTAACTTAGTGCTGGAGGTGCTGCTATGCTACATTCTAGTTATAGACAAAAAAGTTTGTTGCCTAGCTGCCTACTAATTAGCTAAAAACACAACTAGATTCCATCAAAGCTAACTTTGCACAGATTTGAATAGAACAAAGTGAGGGAGTGCCATTATGAACGCCATATTTTCATAGAAATTTGACATTAACGATGACATCTACACTTTGTCATTGCAAATACCATGAAGAGTTATCTTGGACCGACTCTATGTAAGTACCTTAATGCAAGAGGAGCTTTATGAGTACCCAGTTGTGTGCAGTTAATATTAAGAACGCATTAAATAAAATATTGTTTATAATGAGTTATTTGTTGTATCTTCTAAATTGCAAGTGGCCATTAATCAGATGCCTTAGCAAAATAAATAATGCAAACCCTAAGGTTCAGTGAGTACAGGTCCTTCTCCGAACGCAGCTCGCTGAGCACTGAGCGGACGGCCGTGCGTGCCCGGGATCGCGGATAGTAATTTTTATTTTGTATCACTCACTGGCAATATTTGTTTAACTGAAACCCTCGCAACGCCCAAGATTCCACCACCAAACCACTCGAACCACCACCACCACTGGTTCGCTCTCGCTCCTGGTTCAATTTTGGAATCTTTCGTTTGCTTGGGTATCAATAATAGCACGAGCGGTTAAAAACAGCTTTGCCCCCTTGTAAAATAACCCAACTAATAAATAACTACTTATTAATTTTGTTTTCAGAATAGACCGCTCCGGCAACAATTTATCATTGATGTTTTCATATTGCTGCCGATATGAATTCCGAATTTTACTGTAAAATGCTAAGTAAAAAAGTCTTAGCATAGTACAATTTTCAAGGCTGTTAAGCCCCTTTTGAATGTAACCTGGCTTGGATGGGTTTTAGCGAATCATTGCATGTTGGCAATATTACGCCATATGTCATTATTTATGGAAGTTCACTTAAAGCGGGCTGTGCTAAAGTGTGTTATTGAACTGGCCCGGAAGCCATTTCAAACTTACGTTTTGACATCAAAACGATATTATCTTAATGATGTCAGTCGCCTGTGCGTCTCGCTCGCGCCAATATATGTCAGTTTATATATTGCTCGTACTTGTCCGTGTTAGTACGAGCGAAATACACGCGCGACTGTCATCATTTAGGTATCTCCTGACATCATTTAGACATCTCCTGTGCTCCACTGTGTTTCGGTATTTTTGCGAAGTCTTGAAAGTTTCAGTAAAAGCGCAAATTTGAATTGGGAAAGGGAATATAATTGTGAAAGGCGTTCAAAACGAGTGTTTCCTACTGTAATTGTAACAGTTATGTAACACAATCGCCTTAAATAAGCAAAAGTTAGAGATCGTTTCCCGCCATTATGAAAGCATTTTATTGAAAGCTATATATATATATATATATATATATATATATATATATATATATATATATATATAGGCTCAAGGCAGACTAAAACCTTTATAAATCAGTAAAGTTAGTCTCTGCGGAAAGAGAAGAGTCGTGAAAGTATCCGGGAACCAATACATTTCACGACGACTCTACGCAATGAATCAAGGCAAATTCGTTAATCCTCGCAATCTTCACATACCGTCCTTATCGGCCGCTCGTACTCCGATCAGCCTGATTCTGTTATAAAATGTTGATATGCTTTTAGCTTGCGCCGCTGCACCTATTAGCGTAAGCACCACTGACTGCCGTGACTTCAGGTATGCCTTTGTTTGGGTTAAAAATTGATAGGAGGGGCTTGTGGTCAGTTCTTAATATAAAAGGAGTGGACCGTCCGTACAAGTACTGATGGTACTTACGAATGCCATAGATAATAGAAGTAGCTTCTTTCTGTATTTGACTGTACGATTTTTCAGCTGAGGTAAGCGAACGAGACGCATATGAGATTGGTCTTTCAGGGCAGCATTTTTCCTTTTGGGATAAAATGGCTGCCAAGCCAGTTGGTGACGCGTCAACTGTCAAAAACAAATCTGCATCTGGGTTGAAGTGTGCTAAAACTTCATCAGATGCCAGTATATTTTTTATGTTCGTTACTGCCATCTCATGCTTGGCCTCCCATGACCACGGGGTGTTTTTTTGCAATAAAGAGTGCAAAGGTTGCAAGATCGATGCGGCATTTTTTACAAACGATCTGTAATAATTTACTAGTCCAAGAAAAGACTTCAATTCTGTTACGCTAGAAGGAGTTTTCGCCTCTAAAATGGATTTTATTTTATCAGGCGATTTATGTAGTCCGTTACGATCGATTATAAATCCTAAATATGTAACGGAGTCTTGGAACAGGGAACACTTGCTACTCTGAAGCACTAAACCGGCATCCTGCAAACGTTTGCATACTTCTTGCAGCCTATGCAAATGCTGGTCATGATTTTCCCCAGTGACCAAAATGTCGTCCTGGAACAAAAGGACCCCCGGTATACCAGACATGAGACTTTCAATCGTACGTTGAAAAATAGCCGCTGAACTAGACAGGCCAAAAACGAGACGCGTGTACTTATATAAACCCTTATGAGTGTTTATGCATGTTAACATCTGCGACTCCTCGCTAAGCACTAACTGATTGTAGGCACGGGACAAATCTAACTTTGAGAATTGCTGCCCGCCGTGCAGTTTCGCAAACAATTCTTCAATTCTGGGGAGGGGATACTTCTCAACTTCTAATTGTTTATTAAGGGAAACCGAGTAATCTGCACATATTCTGATTTTGCCGTCCCTTTTGAGCACAGGTACTATGGGACTTGCGTATTCTGAGTAGCTTACGGGTACCAAAATTCCAAGATTTACCAGTCGGTCTATCTCACTTTCCACCATGTCACGGAGGGCAAAGGGTATTGTTCGAGCTTTATAAAAAATTGGTCTCGAGTTAGGTTTTAGGTTAAGAGTGACAGCTACACCTTTACAGCACCCTAATTCCTCAGAAAATAGACTTGGATATTTACCGGCTAACTCACTTAAGACCATGTGTGTGCTAGAGGAGCTGTGTGAGTTTATGGACGATATTTGGAGATTAAATCGCGAAAAAAAATCACGACCTAAGAGAGGAGCGCGATGGCCACTAACGACATGAACCTTTATGTTATTTGTGATATCCCTATAAGTAAAGGGCAAGGACACCACGCCTACAGTTTCAATAGGGTCTTCATTATAAGTGGTTAAATTAGAGTTACATGGCATAATCGGCTCAGTGAAGTGTTTATTATAGGTGTGTTCCGACAAAACGGTAACGGCGGCACCTGTGTCTATTTCAAAGCGAATATTGGCTCCATTCACAAGTACTGTCTCATACATAGGCTCACCTTTTAAAGACTTAATATTATGTAAGGCTCGCTTACCGTTATCGCCTACCCCTTCCTCCTCTGGGCAACACTCGATAAAGTTGACCTTTGCACTACTTTTTTGACACATCCTACGCAAATGTCCTCGCTGACCGCACGTTTTGCACCTGTACTTCGTAAACTTGCAAGTATTCGAAGCGTGACCTTTGTACCCGCACGCCGGGCACACGTTGTCGCGCTGAGCTGGTCCCGGCGCGCGCGCTGATGACGACGCCGCTATCTTTAATACGGCGTGCTCCTGCGCACGCTACTGTCTGGGATGAACCTTGTCGAGCACACCGTATAGCTTCTGCCAGCTCCAACGCTTTGTTCAGCGTGAGGTCCGTTAACGGTTTGGTGAAAAGCTTGTCCCGCTCCGGGCCTGGCTGCATACCGAGGACAAATCGATCACGAAGGGTCTCGTTCAAGACTGTGGTCGAGAAGCCACAATAAGCGGCGAGCCGGCGGACTCGCGCCGCCCATTCTGATAAGCCTTCGTTCGCCTGTTGAGCCGCGGAATGAAACTTAAACCTCTCCGCGAACCCGCACTTAACAGTTTCGAGATGATCGTTCAGGAGTTTAACAACGGCGTTGTAGTCTAGAGTTGTCACATCACTTGGAAGGGCTAAATCACGCACTAACTTATAACTGTTTTCGCATAGACTACTTAATAAAACCGCGCGACGCTTAACTTTCGCTTTATCTGCCGCATCGTCCAAACTATTTGCTAAAAACCACTGCTCGAGTCGATCTTTGTAAGTCGACCATTCTTGTACTTCATGGTTAAACGTAGTGAGCGACCCGATGGTAATTTTAGCCATATTTAACATTCGTGCACACGCGGTGTGCGACCCGTCGTCGCCAGTGTTAGTTTGGAGGTTAGGAGGCAGAAAGATAAACGAACGTGCTCGCTCATAGAAGTCCTGTAATCAACTGATCGGTCGGCCGTTGGACGCAGCCAACGGTACTTAGCCTATGCGTACACCTATATACTTATAGCTATAACAGTAATATCGCGCTGCAATACTGCTGCAGTAACGCTGCCGCCTGCAGAAAACGTCTAATAAAATAAAAAAAACTATAAATTAACTTTATTGACGTTTCCTGCATATTAAGTTAAAAAAACAGTCAGCAGGAAAGTCGTGCCGCATTACTGAAGCGGTGACACATAAGTATGCAGGTGTGTTCTGTTCTAGATTTGAACGGTACATACGCTGATGCTAATAACGCATCTCTAGCTACATAAACTAAATATCGTAACAAGAGTTATTATAGACGACTGTAATAATAAGGAACTGGTTTTTGGAGAAACAAAATGTAATCTGACAAATAGTAAAAATAGACAAAACAGTATCAAAAACCACAAACAAAAATACGCAAAAAAGGTAAATTTATAGAAGAGGTTGTGCAGTCTTGCACATTCTCCCTTTTTTAAAAAGAAACGAGGACTTTTACAAGCTTATTAAGGGGTCGGCGTAAGACTCCAACGGCGGTAGCAACATCTGCCACTCTAACTATCCCTTCTCTACCGGGGTACACTGCGATGACGCGACCCTTGGGCCAAGAGCCTCTAGTCTCTAGTTTTTTGTTTCGGTGCAAGCGCCTATTAGCTGCTGTCAGCTATTAGCTGGTGCTGGTGTTTTAACATCAGGCCGTCAGCACGTTTGTTTTGCCACCGTCGTGGTATAAAATATATTGCTCGCATTTAATGTTGCCTAAATGCCTGATGACACGATCCAACGTCGTATCAAAATAAGTTATTGGAGAGATAATTTTTTATTATTTTAGACACCTATTCTGGTCCAGAAATGTCACTGTTGACAGCAGGCATATCCAAAATCGTTTCATAACAATAAATTAAAATCAGAATCAGGCTCTTTATCGAATGGTTAAACCAGAATAGGCACTTCAACAATTCCAATCAGTTCAACAATATCTTATAACCTTATAATATCCAATGATAATACGACCTATTTCCATTAAATCGGTCTTTAACATAATCATTATTCGAGCTTAGTAGTCCAGGAATTAGCATTTCACTTGTTTTATTTTGACAGTTGGTTTGACCCTCTTTAGATGACGGTTTAGATCGAGATTGGAGGGTATTATGGAAATCTAAAATTAGTAAGATTCAATTAATTTAATGTTTATGATGTAGGATTATTAACTGTTAACAGGCTTTTTTCTTCCTTTCTATAAGTAGAACAGAAAATTCTTTTTTTTGTTTCGGCATCTAATGTCTACAATCTACAATAATCATTTAATATATTATTAATTGTTTTAACCGATTTACCCGATATTTAAGTTTAAGTGTTCTCAATTATACGCTTTTACTTTTATTTAACTTAAATTTTTTAAGCACCGTAGTTTTCGACCGATCTAGTCAACTATCGCGTCTGCATTTGAAGAATGTTGAAATGTTTTGATTTCTGAAAGCGTATCTGACCACGAGTATACTTGAGTACTCGTTATTGGCCAGACGATAGAAAAATATTGGTGCATGCTGTTTGACAACTACGGCTGACTGTCTCAAGACATCTTGTAAGAGAGCCTTACAATATTTATGTCCATACTCGGCCGTACCATATTTTATGCATCGTCCTATTTTATCTGTACCGGTACCGGTTTAAACACTTAAATTAGGTCAGTACCGTGGGGATGAAGGGTTTACCGCTATCTAGCGCCATTCTAACCTGCTGTTGACCTACTTTGGTGTCTATTGAATGTATTAGGGGAGACTAAGGTGGGTTGTGACAGAGGGGAGTTGTGACAGAGGGGAGTTGTGACATTGAAGATTTCTCGAAAACTATGATTGTTAGCGAGTTGGAACCAGGGATCTTCAGCCCCTTTAGAAATGCGCATTTTGACGTAGTACCTGCCAACGGCGCATATAAAGTGGTATTGGGTATATAACATTTACGTACAAAAAAACGCGAAAAGTAACTTTTCCCCAGATATTTTGATTGTATCAATATCATGAAGTATTTCAAGTTTCAAGATGTGACTTTGTTTTATAGAGTTTGCACATTGTTTGGCAATTATGAATTATAACGAGTTAGTGATTTTCTGTCCCTATAGGCGAGTTGTGACAGTTTGTCACAACTTTCCTATTTAAGTTTATTTTGCTGATTAGGTGTTTTTTTGGTCTTTTAGTGTACTGTCGAATTTTAAAACATAGATAATTTCTTGTTTCAAATGTTTGTATGTATGTAAACACTTTATTGTGCATAAGACAGATTACAAACACAATAAAAAACAAAAGTATATACAATTTACAAAGGCGAACTTATCCCTATAAGGGATTTCTTCCAGTCAACCTTTGAGCAATTGAGAATGAAACTAGAAACTAATCAAGATAGACAAACGTACACTATGAACAGAAACCTCCTAAGCTGTCACAACTAAGCTCGGTTTTAGGAGAGTTGTGACACGGGGAGTTGTTCAGGTTTTCATAGATTTTCTCAAAAACTGTAATACTCGTAACAGGTTTTGGAAAAGTATGAATTAAGCTACACATTAGTATAAACTTCATAGCGATGGTATGCTTTGTTGCTGAGATATGTCGCTTAAAGTAAAAACTCTCCTCGGTCTCCCCTACGAGGAATGTAGCTGGTATGAATAAATTTGTGTTAGAATTATGTGCCTTCTCTGGTATCGCGTTCATCTATATGGGTCATACCTACTCAGGATAATTAATTAAATATTTGTCTGTGTGGGTACCAAAATTCACCACGGTCATTCTAAAATTTATATGACAAGTATAGCTACTTATACACAGACAGCCGCAATAGTACCGGGTAAAACAACGCGCCAAAAGTATCTGCCATCCTGAAATTATTGTCTAAATAAAGATACAGGTATCTCTTCAGTTTGCGTTTTAAATTATCTGTCACAGTCTAATTATTCCACATACATTGACATTAAGGACAAAACTTTTTGTTAGGCTTTTAGAGAATGGTAGGTTAAATACTTTTATTTATTTATTTACTTAAACTTTATTGCACAATACAAGGTACAAAAGGCGGACGCGCTTTTGATGGTAATTGGATCTCATCTTGTGCTTTATCAACTGTGTTTATTAATTTTTATCGTACCTAACTATATTAGTGTCTGGATTACTTTAGAATGTAACCGAGAAAGCGCTAACACTAACAAAATCTTATTATAGCAGTCATATAAATGGCAACGAAATGGAATCATTCAAAGTATCTACTTAAAACCAAAGATTGATATAACTCCGTAATAGATGGATACAGTCTAAGGAAAAAACGTGCCTCGAAAATCACGAAAATTTGATTCTCGATCAGATGGCGCCACTAGTTTTGGCCTACACTCGTATAGAGGGCGTTGACTGTTTCGTTTGTTATTTATAATTTTAACGCATACCAGTGAAAGAACATGGGTCAAAATCATATAAAAATGATTAATGCAAATAAAAAAATCATTTATCCATATTTAAATACATTTTATCGTATTTTTATAAATATTTATTTTTAGTTTTAAAGTGTGTCGACAGATGGCAGTGAATTTACTGGGGTTACAAAATTTACTATGACAGTACCTCTCTAGTATAAGTTACTCTATGTTAAAACCTTTTTGATCTAACCCTGAATAATTGAAATTCTCCCCGCTTTGATATTCACGAACCAGATCCGGTTTCCAGATTCACTGCATTTTACTAAAAATGCAAAGATGAAATCCATATAAATCGAACAAAAACTCAACGGGAAGATCTAACAGCCTCTACTAGAAATCCATTATGGTAGAAGAGCCGGCAGTAAAGTTTCGAACCAACGTGATACCGCGATGAGATGCACAATGGTTTCCCATAAAAGTGATGCTAAGTCCGAATTTGATAGTCTGCCACGGCGGAACTGGCCGAAAGTACAAAAAAGATAGCCACTTCCGGTGCGAAAAAGGGGGGGTCATTTAACCCATCTGATACTGCAATAATAGCTATGGCATCAGTTAGAAATTTACTGGTAGATACAGAAAAGCGAAATCTGCCAGTATGATTCCTGCCGGAAGTGCTTGGCATACGCTCTCAAAGGTGACCATCGGGACCCCTAAATTAACCCATCTGATACCAGCATGAAACCAATTCCAGTCGGTAGATATGAACCTTCTATTCAGGAATATATAAGTCTGCCAGGGCGTTTTCAGCCGAAACACCTTGACATACGAGATTTTGTGGCGCAACATCCGTGGTACCCGTATTTCGGAATTGTACATATTACGGACATTTCAAATACTGCAGGCTTATTAATTTATTACTCTATGCTTATATTTGTATATTATTACGTTATTAATAACATATATTTATAATAAATTAAGTTAAAATAAATTAAATAATGTGATTAATATGATTGATAGTCATTGAATTAGCTATACGAATCGTTTGTCTTTGTCTGTCATTTTGACTTATGTATTTGTAAGAAAAGGATAAAACATAATTTAACTAATTAAGGCTCGTAAAGTTTTACGAATAAGGGGGTATTAGTATTCATAACTAAATCAGGCTTGAAATGCAACATAAAATGATTTTTGGTGGTTTCTTTTACGCTTGAGGCGTTTTTTCACCTATTTGGTGTGTCTAATCACTATCTTATGTAGGGGAGAGAGGGGCAAGACGAGTAAGACGGGGTAGCGGCTTTATATGGTGACACGACTGACCAACCATCAGAATCCCGTTAGTGCATGACGATGCGTCGCCATCATGGCAATCAGTTCGCACAGTGACCGGCTAGACAAATGGTGTCGTTAATTATTTATTTGCAACAAAACTGTTTTTGCCATATTCCTTGTTATTTCTAGGGTTCCGTACCCAAAGGGTAAAAACGGGACACTATAACTAAGACTATCTCATCAACCGTGATAGCTAGACAGATGACATTTTCACAGATGATGTATTTTTGTTGCCGCTATAACAACAAACTATAACTAATTGTTTATAACACCTGTATTCATTACCTGTAATGCACAATTGATGCATAAATGATCCCATACAACAAACATGACTTTTTGCCGTTTTTTGCGTAATGGTATTATGGTATCGCACTTGGCCGGTTTTTGTGTTTTATTTGGTTTGCGTTTGTTTCCTTATTATCACCAGCACATATATACTGTTAATTTATTCCTATGGCCCAGCAATCACGCCAACAGCTAAGGACTTGTTTGGTTTCAAGTACGGTTTTTTTTTTACTTTCGAATTTCATTAGGCACATGGGGCAAGATAGGGTTGACGGCCGTAGTTATAAAGTGATAAACTGATGAAGAATTGCGGATTTGAATTTATTTATTCTTCTCTTGTAGAACGGTGAAAAAGTATAAAAGAAAGTCAAATAGAGGAGAGTGGTTAGAGGCCAAGAAAAAAGCGGTGGATGCTGTTATAAAGGGAAGATGGGGTACATGTTAGCTGTAAACACATTTTCTGTCTCTCAGACGACTTAAGAAATAAAAGTAAAACAGTTCGTGAGAAGGTATTAGACGATGGACCCAATATCCAAAAATTGAAGTTTTGTTTAGGCCCTAAATATAATATTTCTATGAATCATTCTTATCTTGTCCGGTAGGGGTTCCCCCATCTTACCATACCTGGGGGGCAAGATGGAGAGTAGGCACTTTTGGCCATTTTAATTTATTTTTAATTTAATTATCTAACTAGAGAGTTCCTAGTAAGTGTTGATTATGAAAGACTGATTACCAAAGATAATAATAAAAATAACAAAAACTTAAAAAGAATAGCATTTTTAGTTTTATTGGACTTGAAACATTAAGTATACCTTCATTCCCACCTCTCCCCTACATTTCTTGACGTTGACGCAAAAATGACGTAGTTTAACATTCAGGGTGTTGTTTTATAACACTACAAATTGAGATAACTAATCTATTGACGACCGGTCTGGCCTACTTACTGCCTGCAAAGCCGATGGTCTTGGGTTCGAATTCCGATAAGGGCATATATTTGTGTAATGAAAACATATATTTATTCCTGAGTCATGGTTGTTATCTATGTATTGAAGTATATATTTATCTATATAAGTATGTATGTATATCCTCGCCTAGTACCCATAATACTCCCAATATTTATAAATAACAACAGAAATACATCATCTGTGAAAATTTTAACTGTCTAGCTATCACGGTTCATGAGATACAGCCTGGTGACAGACGGAACGGACGGACAGACGGACAGCGGAGTCTTAGTAATAGGGTCCCGTCTTTACCCTTTGGGTACGGAACCCTAAAAATGATGTAAAATGCTCATATTTGGATTATTTTTAAAAATCTTCCTTGACGTTGAAAATCCTGTCTTTTCACACCCGTTTACAATAAGTATGTAATAATAATAATTTTGTTCATTTTGGTAAATAAAGGATATTGTAATTTAAAATTATTTTATTATTTATATATATAAGGTGCTAACAAATTAGCTACAGAAATTTTACGAGATGGTACTTTACACTAGAACAATTAACTTTTAACAGAAATTAAGAAATTTTCTCATAATTTTTATTTTATTTACCGAACAAAATAAATAAACTATAATTATATCTAAAAAATAATCATCATGTATTTAACTACTTGTTTGTCTTAAATGTCATTGTCAACGTGTCATTTGATTTATCAACGTGAAGTGGCCAGTTACGTTTTATATTTAAAAGAGGTTTTAGAATCTGTTCAATGAGGTCTCATTTAATTATCTCATTAACAGAGTTTTTTTACAAAGCAAATTTGTTTTCCAATTTTCTCAAAATAACATCATAAAACCTATAATGTTTCATACTTACATATACTTCAGGAGCCGAGTACTATCAACTGTAAAGATATCGGTAGCTAATTTGTTAGCACCTTTATAAGGCAAACAAAGAAGTACAAAGCCCTAAGCAGGTATTAAATTAATGCCCAAATTATATTGTGTATATTAATAAATTTGAAATATATGTTATTAATAACGTAATAATATACAAATATAAGCGTAGAGTAATAAATTAATAAGCCTGCAGTATTTGAAATGTCCGTAATATGTACAATTCCGAAATACGGGTACCACGCATGTTGCGCCACAAAATCTCGTATGTCAAGGTGTTTCGGCTGAAAACGCCCTGGCAGACTTATATATTCCTGAATAGAAGGTTCATATCTACCGACTGGAATTGGTTTCATGCTGGTATCAGATGGGTTAATTTAGGGGTCCCGATGGTCACCTTTGAGAGCGTATGCCAAGCACTTCCGGCAGGAATCATACTGGCAGATTTCGCTTTTCTGTATCTACCAGTAAATTTCTAACTGATGCCATAGCTATTATTGCAGTATCAGATGGGTTAAATGACCCCCCCTTTTTCGCACCGGAAGTGGCTATCTTTTTTGTACTTTCGGCCAGTTCCGCCGTGGCAGACTATCAAATTCGGACTTAGCATCACTTTTATGGGAAACCATTGTGCATCTCATCGCGGTATCACGTTGGTTCGAAACTTTACTGCTGGCTCTCCAACCATTAGCACCAAATCTATTCAAAAATTATCGTCTTGACTGAGTCTAAGTAGCTCCTTTAAATTGAGCTCATCCTTCGTAATAAATGTACTTAGTTATGGGTCAAAGATGTACTGGTTTTCTTATGTCTATGTGGTCGGTGAGCGTTTTGAAACCGCCCTGTGCAAGCAAGCTATCCTAATGGGTGAGCTAGGTATGGGAAGTTTGAAACTGTCAGAGGACACAAAGTAAAACATAATGTAGATAGGTCACAAGAAAATTACCTGTAAAGATTTAAAAAAAATGTTCGCCTCACCTCACTTAAGTTACACGAACCTTAGCTGCCGCCATACAATCGTAGTTACGTTCTCATTTTAACCCTTAAATGCATGATTTTTTCTATAACTTTTTAATAAATTGAAATAGATGTGTCATGCTGTATAAAAGTAATAAATGTGATTTTGGATAGCTGCATATTGAGCCACGGACCATCAAATATACGATGCATATATACATCATTATGCATTTAAGGGTTAAAACGACTGTACCTAATTACATAAATTTGACATTAACATTCAAGTAACATATTTATATCTATGTCGGTTACTAGTTTTGCTAGAAATTGTAATACAAAGAAATTAAAGCGCCGTCATGAATTTTGTTAAGGAAATTGACATAACGACGCCACAACAGTGTAGTACAGCTGCAGTTGGCATAAATGGGTCAAAATTCTTTTCGTCGTCTTGTTTTTTGTCCCCAAAAATGTGACGGAGTGGAGCTTTTTGTATTAGATGAAATTTAGTCTTTAATTTTTCTCGTTTAAAATATAATTCTACAGCTATGCTACAGCATACAGACATGCGATAGCACTCGTTTTTTTATTTATTTGATAGAAGACGGAAATACAAGCGTGACAGAGTGGTCATAAACAAGACAACGAAAAGAATTTTGACCCCAATATGTATATGCGAATATCACTTGTGTGATGATTATTATACTGAGAAGTCTGCGAAGTTAGCTCAGTCCGACTGTGACTGACTGAATTCTTCTTGTCTTTCTCGAGTCAAATAGGGAGCTCGATTCAGATTCAATAACTTGTTACGGTACTGATATTATTATGATACTATCTTAAAGATCGCTTACGCTGATTGATGCATGCGAACATAACATAACAATTATTTAAATTAGAATCGACCTCATGGGCCCAGAATTCGACGAATGGCCGCCCCGGCAGTCGTTGAACGTGAATAGGTCGGGTCGTTGCGTTATGGAATATAGTACAAGCCATAAAGCTGGCCATCTCGTTGAATTATGCATGAATGCAATTAAAGCTCCTTTGCACTAACGCCTTTGAGCAATGCTCGCTTTGAGTTGTTTTACGCTGTAGGTAATGATAGGCTTTCAATAAATCAATTAAATATTTATTTGCTACAAGCACAGTTGCGTGCATGCCAATACAGTTTAATGCACTTATAATAAATTACAAAATAACACAGATAAAACAAATAGACAGAACAAAAATTACAGTATACAATTTAAATATGGATGAAAGTATTTGAACGTATTTGATACTGCATTTTCAATCATTTCCGTTACTGTTTGCCTAGTTTTCATTGCTTGCTTCTACCCGTAACTTCGTCTGCGTGGAATGATTATGATGATTGATATAAACTATGTCCTATCTCGGTCCTCAAACTTATATAAACACCGCACAGAAAAAACTCAAACTACCTAGTTTGAGTTTATTCGGTGCGGTGGTTTAAGCGTGAAGAGGTAACAGACAGATAGAAAGATAGATAGATAGAATACTCTTTATTGGCACACCTCAGTAAAAACATATAAATGAAAAGAACAATTGATTAAATGTAGAGGCAGACAACAGGCGGTCTTATCGCTAAAGAGCGATCTCTTCCAGACAACATTTGGGTAGCGGAAACAGAAATTAATCGAAAAAGTAGGTGTTGCAAAAACTTTATGAAGCCTACATTTACACACAATTACAGTGAATAAACACACACATATAAGAAATAAAAGCTTGAAAGGTAAATGCAGTGTAAAAATTTGAAGAAGAAAATGTGACGGAAAGAGGCAGACTGCGCGACAGCCTCACAGAATTTAGATAGTTGAAACGCTCCTTGAGATAGCGGGGAGTTGCTGATTGCTGAAGGAAAATAATAGAATATAGGAGAGACAGAATATGAAAGTTACGACGAAGACGAATAGGTAGCAACTTGAGCTGTGAGCGAAAAAGAGAAACATGATGCAAATATTTTGGATGCGCTCAAATTATTAAGTTGCTCCTCCGTTAGATCAGGATATGAAACGTCAGCGTAATCCAAAATGGGGAAAAGCAGGGTTTGGGCAGGCGCAGTTTTGGTTGGAATAGGTAGAAGATTTCATAGCCTTCTAAGAGAGCTCACTGCATGCAAACATTCTCCTGCTTACTGCGCCAACTTGAGGCACCCATGATAGGGTTACTTCGCAAATCGCATTTATAACATTATATAAGTAGGTGGTAGAGATGGTGCCTACTAATATCTAGCGTCGTGATCCCAATGTGTAATTGACCGCTGTACAAAAAATAAATACTAAATATTTGTCATAGAAATCAGATATCACTGAAATACATTATGCCGTTTATCTTCATCCTCAATTTTTTCACTGTTGCCTTTCGGCATGTATAAGTAGTTGCAAGTTAAAAGGTCTCAAGTCAGGTGCCTATTTAATCTATTTATCTAACTTGTGTGATATTGATTATGTCATTAATAGTATTGTCTAGACAAAACTAGGGTCTAGACAAAATTTGACTTAGGTATCGAAAATCTAGGCAGTCCTAATTTTAGGAAACGCCAGTCGAGTCCATGTCTAATGAATAACTTGTACCTAAATATCATGTTACAGTAATGTAGGTACATACAGACAGAATTGAGCATTTACGTATTCACAATGACTTCTGCTTCCTTACAAATATTACGCTGAGCTCTGACTACGAATATTTTTTACGGACATAGATAAATTTCATGTTACAGCCAGTGACGGATATAGACGAAGCTTTTAGTTTATTTTTCACTTCAAAAAAAGGACAACACTTATCTGCAAACCTGTGATAACTCGGAGCACATTCTAGGGATTTGATATCGATAAAAAACATGTCGATATATATTTTGCATCCGTCAGCCACCCATTAGTCATTGTATTGTCAAAATAGTTTTGATTAATAACTCCTTTCAGGCATATTTTACAAAATAAATACGGTTTGTCTCGAAAATTAAAATGGTTTATGTTATGTTTATGACAAGGTAAATTTCACTTTTTACTTTAGGTACTTGTACTTGTATTTTTAGCAATAAAGGAAGATGGAGTAAAGTTTAAGAAATAATAAATAACGATATAAATTGATTAGAATAAAATATTCATTGTCAATGTGGGAATACTGACCTGGTTTAAAAATAAAATAAATTCTTCGTAAAAACACCGTTTTTTAATTTAAGAAGCAGTATACAAAGCGATTTTGTATAAATTTATTTATTTTGTAGAACATTTAGATATTAACAGTAACATCGATATATTTAATAGTCGATAAAATATTTTGCTACGTCACTTTAGTATAAGTGCCGAATTATCCCAGGTTTACTTATCTGACACGTATCACTGACAGTTACAGTTATCCCTTCTCAACAAATATACCCCGCAGCTTTCAATATTATCCAATACTTACATAATTTTCCGCTATTAAAAGTTCTGATTGGTCACTAAAAGCTATGATTGGCTTAAATAAAATTGTATATCTCAAACATCTTGCGCGGCATTACGATATCGTTAGGTTAGGTTAGCTTAACATAGAACATTGAGCTCCGATGGAGTTCTTTATAAAATGCATAATTAAATCTCAGCGACGCTATTGATCCGACTGCGTAAATTTATCCAAGATGACGCATGCCAAGTGCTAGTGATGGGGGCATGTTTTGAAAAATAGTATTGTATTTATGAATCGTCATTTCAGTAGTTAGTAGTTAACAGTACTTATATGACGTTGTCAAACTTCGCGGAGTACAGTTCAATCGCTCGCGGCACAATTTCGGGTCATTTTTGATCTAGTCATACTTATAGCACAGAGCGGACACGCTATACATCAAAAATCACTTACGTTTTTATGTGTGAACGGCACGTCTTTACACGCGTAATGCGTCATAGTGTTAGTATGAGCGGCCGGCAAACGGCCGTCAATCTGCTGTCGCGGGGCGAGGTAATTCGAGTCGGGGCGGGGCGGTGCGTGACCGTTCTGTATGATAATACTATTACTTATTCTATGCTTATAGTCTATAATAGTTCTATATAATCTAGTTCTTTACTTATATATTCTAGTTCTTTGGTTACAGTAGTGACGCATAGTCAAAACAAAACGGTGACGATGTAGAATAGCAGAAACAGGGGTTGAAGCGATGAGCGCTCGATCACTGTCAAGGGTGTTATTACTAAATCTTACCGAGCATTATATTCATGAAAATCATGAACCAATGTTATTTGGTCCTCAGGTCTGTGTGTTCCCGGTTTTTTGGGGGTATAAACGTATCAGTGCTAGTAATTAATTTATCGATATCGATAGAAAGCAATTTCGAAATCATAAGAACAAAAGTCACTCATCTTTGAAGTAAACCTTTCATTATCTATTCGCAAACCTATTTCATCCTATTCTTATTTTTACTGTAAATATCCGATAACTGACATTGAATCTCGTAAGTGTGAAAATAATTAAAATTACATCGAATAATAATTCAATTTATTATAGTAAAAGCGATAATAATATTTAAAAAATACGTAACGGCAGTACCGTCACGTACGTTACGTTACTTGATAATTGTATCGACATCGACAGTAAGTTTCATTTGTCCTCGCACTTGTGAACTAATCATTAGCGAATGACAGTGAGTGTTGTGTGCAACGCATCATTTGAAAATAACGCCGAAAACGAGGGTAGTTTCTCGCCTCCCCTGCCGCCACCGGCGCCCGCGCCGCGCCGAGTCATCGGGCGCGGGGGGCTGCGGCCCGCAGTCTGCTCCGGTCCGCCAACGCTCCTGACGACACTCCTCGGTACGCAGTGAAACATGTCGACTTTTTCGACTTAAAATACGTGAGTGACCCGTTTTTAATATATTTAATACAAATTGCACCCGTCAAACCGGTGTATGTTAATTATGGCTTAATTGGTCTGTCCGAGACGATAGCTCAATAAGCGATCGAAATAAGAGTTTCGGTTGCGAAAGAGCCGCGCGTATTCATGTGTGTGTGGTCCACGATCAGCGATCAGTCATACTCGGTAAATAACTCGTATGAGTGATGGCCATAGTAGGTACTTACTGTTATGTCTAGGCTGTTTTTAGCGACTGCTTATATACAGGGTGTCCAGCGGCAGCTTTCCGATGTTCGTCCTGCCTAATGGCCTTGATAAAAAAAAACTAACCACACCTTTCTGAAAAAAACTTTTAGAATAAACATGCGGTCGTTGACCTTTTAATTAAAACACAAAGCACAAAAGAATTCCTTGCGGTTAAAAATGGATATGAAAGAAGCGTTCGTTTGTTTTTATTTTTATATTCTAAAGGTAAAATTGTCGACATTTTTCTGTGAGCATGGTTATCTTCAGGGTGCGATCGTATAGCCATCTCTCTCTATCAGTCTTCCACACTAGTGCGACAGTCACAGTTGCGTTTCGTTCGCTACGTAGCGTTAAGAGCGTTCTTACAAGAAAAGTCGAAATAATGTAAAATTGATGATATTCCCGACAACATTTAAGATTTTACGCTCATTATTAGAAATAAAGAGTACTTGTTCCAGTAAGAGCGTCTTCTTATCTCTAGGAATATCGTTGTACATTTTAGAAAAAGGACTAATTAAATTAGTAATGATCTTTTTTCTAATGGTCGTTTACGAAAAACCGCGTGAAGCACTGAATTGTGAGCTCTTATTTGTAAATTTTGAGAAGTTTACTCTGCTAAAGTTGGATATTTTGTATTACTAATATCCTGTACTTTAGGAATATCGAACGATATTCTTCCTACATGCTTTTAAGAAAGAGAAAATCAATGTTAAACGAATTGAATTTTCTCTTCGAAACAAGTGTAAATTCCTACGAAAATTTACTTAGTATCGAAGTCATTTTTATACACGAGCAATCTACAACGTTTGCTTATACTGTTGGTATACATTTGTGTTTATCAAATTCTACTTTAATTTTTTGGCAATTTTTTGAAAACTACTCTATATTGCCGATGACGCGCGCTAGCGATCTCAGTACCGCGGCAGAGCTTGAAGAGGTTGGACCTGTGTCGGTCGGCTCCGCACGTTTTCGACGGCGACAACGAGGTTTTTTATCGTTGTGTGCGGCAGGCGCCGTGTAAAACGCTATACTGTGTGCGTGTAAACTGCGACTGAGAAACTTTGATCCGAGTACTGTATTTGTTGTTATAGTATTATAATATAGTATAGTAACATAACAAACTCCCGAACAACAATAAAAATATTTGAAATTACCTGACATTTTATAGGTAGTAAATTAAAAAAAAACAGCCAAGTGCGAGTCGGACTCGCGCACAAAGGGTTCCGTACTACGCACAAAACAGTAAATAAATCACGTTTGTTGTATGGGAGCACCACTTAAATATCTATTTTATTCTCTTTTTAGGGTTCCGTACCCAAAGGGTAAATACGGGACCCTATTACTAGGACTCCGCTGTCTGTCTGTCTGTCTGTCCGTCTGTCACCAGGCTGTATCTCATGAACCGTGATAGCTAGACAGTTGAAAGTTTCACAGATGTATTTCTGTTGCCGCTATAACAACAAATATTAAAAACAGAATAAAATGTGGTATTTCCTATAAAAAGGGACCTTATTGTCGATGGCGTTTACGCCATTATAAACGATGCTCCGATATAACTAAGACTGAACTTGTATAAGTTTTGAGTATGTATTACTCATCCTCCTTATGAACCCTGGCAGTACCTACTGGAACTTAGGTTTGGTGCAACATAGGCGCACACTGTTTTGATCATTCGACTCGTCTTGATGAGCAACTTGGGAGAGCAGTACTCATGATAGAGCTGATGCTGAACCCTGGCAGTACCTAGTGGATCTAAGGTTTGGTGCAACATAGGCACACGCTGTTTTAGTCATCCGACTCGTCTTGATGAGCACTTAGGAGAGCAGTACCCATGATAGAGCTGATGCTGAACCCTGGCAGTACCTAGTGGAACTAAGGTTTGGTTGACATATCAGTCAAATTTGACAGATTGACAGTTTTTGTCATTTTCAGGGAAAATTATCTTTTTGGGATAGAATTTAGCACCAAGTAACATTGTTAAGTGTAGATTTATGCTATCTGTCAAAATTGTAATTTTTGACAGTTTTGGATCCCAAATCGCAACGGTTTGTCCAATTTTGATAGGACCTTCAACATTAGTCATGGGATGGAAAATGTAGTTTGACACATCTGTCAAAACTGTCAAAATTGTCAGTTTGACAGTTTTTGTCATTTTTAGTGAAAATTAACATGTTTTGTTAAAGTTTGGTACTAAGTGACATAGTTTAGTGTTGTTTGACATATCAGTCAAATTTGACAGATTGACAGTTTTTGTCATTTTCAGTGAAAATTATCTTTTTGGGATATAATTTAGCACCAAGTGACATTGTTAAGTGTAAATTTATACAATCTGTCAAAATTGTCATTTTGCGACATATTGACATTTTTGGATCCCAAATCGAAACGGTTTGTCCGATTTTGATAGGACCTTCAACATTAGTTATGGGATGGAAAATGTAGTTTGA
The DNA here is from genome assembly GCF_947568885.1 of Cydia strobilella. NCBI lineage: Eukaryota > Metazoa > Arthropoda > Insecta > Lepidoptera > Tortricidae > Cydia > Cydia strobilella. The sequence goes on from NC_086060.1 coordinate 6,270,376, forward strand.
CACATCTGTCAAAACTGTCAAAATTGACAGGTTTTGTCATTTTTAGTGAAAATTAACATGTTTTGTTAAAGTTTGGTACTAAGTGACATAGTTTAGTGTTGTTTGACATATCAGTCAAATTTGACAGTGACAGTTTTTGTCATTTTCAGTGAAAATTATCTTTTTGGGATAGAATTTAGCACCCAGTGACATTGTTAAGTGTAGATTTATACTATCTGTCAAAATTGACAGTTTGTGACATTTTGACAGTTTTGGATCCCAAAACGAAACGGCTTGTCCGATTTTGATAGGACCTTCATCATTAGTCATGGGATGGAAAATGTAGTTTGACACATCTGTCAAAACTGTCAAATTTGACAGTTTGGCAGTTTTTGTAATTTTTTGTAAAAATTAACATTTTGTTAAAGTTTGGTACTAAGTGACATAGTTTAGTGTTGTTTGACATATCAGTCAAGTTTGACAGATTGACAGTTTTTGTCATTTTCAGTGAAAATTATCTTTTTGGGATATAATTTAGCAAACAAACCATGTTCATTTTCACTAAAAAAGACAAAAACTGTCAATCTGTCAAATTTGACTGATATGTCAAACAACACTAAACAAAACTTTAACTTCAATGGCCATTAACGTCTCAAAAATTTAATTCGAATTAACTTTAATGCAATTGGTGCGTAATGCAATTGGTTAATGGCGGAACTAATGGTTAATGCAATTGATCAATGGTTAATTAAAATTAACAATTACGGCCAACACTGCTACATATAGCTAAAATAGTTTCGCTACCCAAGCGGTACGGTTACCCTGTACCTGTACCAAATGTAATGACGAAACATAAACAAGCGAGTATAATTTCTTTCTAGTATAAAATAATTCTTTTATAATACAAAAGTAAGTACATTTGCACTGGATTTAGTATTTTCGTACCAAATAACAATAATTAGGATTTTAAAATTTAAGTACAGTTAGTGTCGTTATAATTGTTTTCAGTATGCTTCACCAAGGATCAAGATTATTTAATCCATCATTGTAGTGCGAGCGAGAGGGAAAACGTGGTAGAAGGGATCGGCATACTGAGCTCGCACAGCCCGCCGCAGCGCGTAAAATACCTAAACTCGCTCAACGCCGAAATGTAATAGCGCTCTTAAGGCTGTTCCATCGGTTTGCCGCTGTCACTGTCACATTTCGCAAGAAAGAACGGGAAAGATAATGCGCGCCAAGTGTCAATTTTGATCGAATTTTGTCGATTTTTATTTATTTTAAAAACGTTACGTTACAATAACGAAATTCGAAAGCTATGAAATTACTATTTAAGTTAAGATTATTTTTTCTCCTTTTTTTGTTTATAGTATCACATAATAAATAACCCAGTAAAGTTGGATTGAAAGTCCGAGTTAGGGGTTACTTTGGGAATTAATTGTATCGAGCGAAGTGTCATAATTCGTGTATCGGAAGCTATGTTATTAAAGATAATGTAGTCAAGAACTACATATATTTTTTCCACGTCTACTAATATAAACGCCTCATAGAAAAACTTGATCATGTAAGGAGATTTTCGCCTTCTGGCTCAGGGAACCGCCTTAACGATGGCACGTTGGCTACGCACCCAGTTGTCGTCTACAGACTAAAATTCACACTCCGCCAGTGAAATTTTACTAAATTAACATCATGTATGATTTTTTTGTAAGATGCCAATCGATTGTACTTCCCGTGATATAATATTAATAAACCTGCTATCTATTGTACCCTAGAAACTACCAAATTACGAAAGTAAACGTGGCTATAACGCACTGCGAGTAAAAACGCCACATGCAGAAAGCGCGAGGCCTGTGACGTCACATCATTCACGGCTGCGTTGGTTGATTTTTTACCTGCAAAAGAATCATGAAAAACAAGTTTTTCGTTATTAAATGCGTTAAATTTATATGATAAGTAGGCACAGTAAGCATCTGAAAGTATCCGGCACCCTCTAATACTTTTCCAAATATTGTTAAATCTCTATTGTTCTCGTTCAAAATTAATACTCGTACATATTAAGTATAGAGACATATCTCTGTTTGTTCAGCTATTGAGAGAATGATTATTTATTAGTTCTGACGCGTAGTCTAATTACAGTATCCTTGATGCTGAATGTACAAGTACTACTAACAGCAACACTAATGGTGGCATGGTTTTGCAATAAGGCTCATAATTTGTCAGTTTATCCTGTGGCCGATCGTATAAAAGGGACGGATGTCACGGGCCCACTCGTCATAAAGTGACAGATGTTTTATCTGTGACATTATATGATTTATATGTGTCGCTTATACTTCAAACTCGGGTATCCATTCGACCCTCTCAGCAAATATCTACCCTATTCCCTACCTTTTCTTAACATAGATGGATTTTCCCGACTTTGCAGCGAATCATATGATAAACGCGATCATGATAATAATGACGGAAATGTAATAAAAGTCATAGATTGTTCCCTCTTTCTTGTAGGATAGATATTAGGGTGTTTTGGTCACTAGCGCCTTTGGGACGGCACATTATCGGACCTTTTCGGAAGCATTTTTGGGAATCATAGCACGTAAGAAATTTGACATAACGAAGACGAAGTCTGCCGTGTCAGACGTATCTCTGCTATCTCAAAAAACACAGTTTTGAGTAAATCGACTTTAAAGTTTTTGGTGAGCGTGAAAACTAATAAACTCATATATTTCGTGAGTTTATTGAGTTAAGTCATTTTTAATATGTGTTTTGTGTTTCAATAGACGTGAAGAATAATATTTCTTTACTTTTTTTTTGTAAAAGTACATAGTTTTTGAAATAAACGCATAAACATAGTTTGGCGTAACCACTGTTTCATACATTTGGTGGTTGCGCGTAACTATGTTAACTTAAAGTTAGACGAGTTCGTTGTATGAGCGCTCATACTATTTCGCGTGGCCACGGCTCGCGGGCTTATTGAGGTTTTCGTTTATCTAAAGTTAGAAGACTACATTGTATCAACTTCTAGTAAAACGTGTAACCAGGGCATGGGGAATATTGAGGTGGTCACGCGTAGTTCTTTTATCTTAAGTTGTAAGAGTTCGTTGTATTAGTGCTCCTAGTAAAACGCGTAACCAGACTACACAAGATATTCCATTTTATAATGTGCTAACTCACATTACATACAAGGAGCCCGATTTCCATCAGTCCTTAGTGTCCTTACATCATTGGTTATAAAGTAGATCAATCGATTGGTGGAAAGAGCCTTATGTTTAAAATAGCGTATGCATGTTTTGCATGTATGTATGTATGTATGTGTGTTTGTATATATGAATGTATGTATGTATGTTTGTATGTATGTATGTATGTATGTATGTATGTGTGTGTTTGTTTGTATGTACTTTATTTAATATTGAATCCCAGTAAGTGTAAAAGGCGGAATTAACGGCAGAAGGTCAGTTACTCCAAAAAATTTAACCGCCTTAAAAAAAGGTTCTTAGTTTGACCCGTACGTTTGTCCGCGATTATCTCGCGTTTGGCTGAACCGATTTTGATGCGGTTTTCAGAAAAGTGTTTGTTACATTCTGGAGAAGGTTTTAGTATACATAGAGCTGAGCTGATGCTGAACCCTGGCTGTACCTAGTGGAACTCAGGTTTGGTGCAACATAGGTACACGCTGTTTTGGTCATCCAACACGTCTTAATGAGCACTTGGGGAGCAGTACCCAAGATAAAGCTGATGCTGAACCCTGGCTGTACCTAGTGGAACTCAGGTTTGGTATAACGTAGGCAAACGCTGTTTTGGTCATCCGACACGCCTTGATGAGCACTTGGGAGAGCAGTACCCAAATTAGGGCTGATGCTGAACCCCGGCTGTACCTAGTGGAACTCAGGTTTGGTGTAACATAGGCACACGGTGTTTTGGTCATCCAACACGTCTTAATGAGTACTTGGGAGAGCAGTACCCAAGATAGAGCTGATGCTGAACCCCGGCTGTACCTATTGGAACTCAGGTTTGGTGTAACATAGGCAAACGCTGTTTTGGTCAACCGACACGCCTTGATGAGCACTTGGGAGAGCTGTACCTAATAGTGGAACTCAGGTTTGGTGCAACGTAGGCAAACGCTGTTTTGGTCATCCGATACGCCTTGATAAGTACTTGGGAGAGCAGTACCCAAGATAGAGCTGATGCTGAACCCCGGCTGTACCTAGTGGAACTCAGGTTTGGTGTAACATAGGCAACGCTGTTTTGGTCATCCTACACGCCTTGATGAGCACTTGGGAGAGCAGTACCCAAGATAGAGCTGATGCTGAACCCCGGCTGTACCTAGTGGAACTCAGGTTTGGTGTAACATAGGCAACGCTGTTTTGGTCATCCTACACGCCTTGATGAGCACTTGGGAGAGCAGTACCCAAGATAGAGCTGATGCTGAACCCCGGCTGTACCTAGTGGAACTCAGGTTTTGGTTCAGGTTTGGTGTAAATTTATTGTGGGCATTAGAAGATACCTAGTAAAAATATTAAGGTCAGTTACTCCAAAAAATTTATTCAGAATCATTAACTATACGTTTCTATGTATTTGAAAATAACACACTCCAGCGATCCAAATATATGTTTAAACTAATATTGACCTCTACTGACACTGTTTGAAACTTTTTCTTGCTTTTAGTAATAAAAATAAAAAGAAGAGTAAAAAAATTATGTTTTATAAATGATGTTCATAATTTTACTTACTTTTTATGCATTTATTAGTTATCTTCTACAAAAGAAAGAAACTACTACAGAAGTATGTAACAAGATAGTACTCGTGCATTACTTATATTATATTTTCAGGTATAACTATCATTCAATTATTTTTGTGTTTGTCACTTTTTATTTTTAATTTACGTTAAGATTTTTGTAAGTAGGTACCTGTTGGGGCTTCTAACCTCCGTGGCGACCTGACATAGACCGACTGACTGACTAGCTGACTGACATACATATTTGGAATATTGGAACATTTGAAACGACCGACATTTAAATTCAAAATTAGACATGACAATCACAAAACCAGTTGACGACTAGTTCATGACAGACAGCGGACGACGATAAACAGTTCAGTACCTATGTAGGTTATCTTAAGATTTCAAAAAAAAAAACGAAATAGTTTAGTTTTTCACAGGGTTTTCAGCAATGATTACAAAGTGAGATTAGCTAAGATAATTAGTCGCACAACCTTTGTTTTCTACGACATTTCTATCACTATTCACTACACATTCGTAACAAGACTTTTCTTCGTAAAGAACTCATTTTAAAGACTAATTTATCATATTTTGAACAAACAACATAAAAAAACACCGGAACGCTAACTTAACAGGGTCAATATTACGTACGTAATGAAATGTAAATGTGACGTTTTCAATCAAAAGGTACCACATTGTCGCTTACCATAAGGACGAAAATTGCTTGTATCTTTATACGAAAAACCTGTCAGAATGTCCTTATAATAAGCGACAATGTGGTACCTTTTGCTTGAAAACGACACAAATAAACAAATACATGTGGCTAGGAGCGACGAGCCGCTCCCTCCGCGCCCCGCCTCACCGCGAGCCGCCTATCGCCGTACTACCTGAGTGTGGTTACGCGAAACTATGATAATTTGAGATAGTAGATATCCAGTTTGCCGTAAAAAAACTGCGAAGAGTTCCGCATAATTATTCTAACTTGAGTTAGAAGAGATACGCATAACTCAATGTCCAAAAATTCGAAAACGTCTATCTTAAAACATGAAATATCTCAGTAACTAAAGACATTTTTTGAAATTTTGTTTAAGTATTATGTAAAGCATAGTGTCTAGTTTCATTTTGCACTGGTTAGGCGTATCTCTGCTATCTAAAGATAGCAGAGATACGTCTGACACGGCAGAAGTAGTGTATTAGTAGCAGTATAAAGTAGTCAGTGTGGTACTTACGCACAAACGAATGTTACTCAATATTTATGTGGTACGCTTTGTGACTGTTTCCAGTCCGATCGTGATGTGTGTACATTTATATTTATTAACTACTAGAGTCCCATTCTGATTTTAATATTGATACGATACGCTACGTTCAGTCGTGTCATTAGGCATCTATCGCACTGGTTGGTACGCGTGAGATGCATTGCGAGTCTTGTCAAGGTCGTATTATAACAATATTCAAACTTTAACAAATTGTACAATCTGAATATAGTAATTCTAGTATTACCATAGGTAGGTAGGTGAAGTATTCGATTCAAATTCCATTAAAATTTAAAACTGAATTTAGTCTCGATAATCCAAGGAGTTTAATACGATCTAATCTACGAATCTAAAGAGTTCATTCCTACGTTCGAACTTTCAAGATAAATGGTTGTTAAGTGCACTTACTCTTACTTCACTTTGTACCCGTCGTACGCCGCCATTTTTAACGATAATTGCTCCGTTAAACGTGCTGGAAACCACTAAGCAAACTAATTATTTAACGGTAATTAAGTTGCAGAGCTTACCTGCATCATCAGCAGAACGCTGAAGGATAACGAGACAGAAAAGTAATAGCAGTGCTTTGACTTCTAACGGTACAAAGGTAAACATAAATATTAACTATTTATTTAAACAAAATACCCAAAAATATTCGTTTGGCAGGATTAACTCTTGTTATGTATAGGAATTCAATATGAATAAAATTGATTGAGAGCATAAAGGTGATATTCGGATTTCTAACTGTTGCAACGTTACTGCTGCAGCTTAGACGTGGGATATGTCCTTGTCAATCTGTCAATAGTTTAACATCTTTTTGCTAGCTTTACTAAGTTTGTGAAATATTTATTCGACCCGTCATGTTTCAGGCTATTTTCAATTATTCCGTTTTTTTTTTTTGTAAAATCAGCCCCTCTCTAAAGCGTCCATTAATAAACAATAAAGGTTGTAATCGGAGTGTTGGGACATGGCTCACATGGCGGTGACGCGGATTAGTGTCAGCATTTTTGGTATTATTGTACTTTTACTTTGTACTTAATTACGGAGTCGGAATAAATAAGTGAATATCGAACTTTGTTTTATTTCTTCTCCCGACGGGTCAGACACATCTAAAGGAATATTCACCGCTATCATGTAAGCTTTGCTAACTGACTTGGAAGTTGATGGGTTGATGGTTGATCTAAGAGCGACAAAGTCGAACCTAGCTCGATGCTGTCATTTATTCTATTATTCGAAAAGGCTTAATTTTATTGACTGTATCGTACGAGATGTTACTAAAGTCAAGTTACTACGTATGATTCCTCTGTGTGGATGGGGCAGATTATCAGTTCATTACGACGTCGTTTTCACGGTGAATTTTGCAAATCTGCAACAGCGAGCAGGGCCAGACATTTGCACTAATCTTGTGCCAAGGATCAGTGAACCCAAGTCCAATTCTAACCAACTTTATAAAAGGAATTAGTTGCACATAAAAATAATAAAAGACGGACTTCATGCCGATTACTAGAAAATAAAGTATTTTATCTCTTTTTGATGCAAATACTATTCGTATTTATTAGTATTGGGTAATTTTAGAAATACTTTTAAATATTTAATTTACTTTAATGGAAGTTTACTTTAAGAAAAGTTTATAAGTTTTTTGTTTACCTTAGCTTAGGGGTAATTTCGCTTCGCTTTCAATTATGTCAAGGTCGAATCATAACACTAACAAAACTTGTTGAACTATTAAACTGCCTTTTGGGAGTCGTTTCATAAGCGCAAACTTGTAATATCAACGAAAAACTTGTGCGCCTCATTTACTGCACTTGTGCACTTCACAAAAGATGTCACACGTACGTCACGGCACCGAAGTGTCAAAACTGAAATTAAACTTTTTTTTTTTTTTTATATATATATAATGCACGTAGGTTTATGTTGCTCTGTGGTCTGTGACGTTAATCGGTCTTTGGCGTTAGACCTGCGGTTTGGATATATACCTCGTTGGCGTCGAAAAAGTTAAATGTTATCTTATGCTACCGTTGCACAAAATAAGGACTTACATACAAGTACAATAATATGTATATGCCGGAACAGCGCAGTCCTTGAGCCCATTTCTAATATTAGGTATTAGTGTGTTGTCATGGAAACGATACGAAAACATACGATTTGACAGTTTGTAGACTAATGTCGTTTGAGAAATGGGCCCCTTATCTCAAAATTATACTTCAAACTTCAACCAACTGCAATGGAGGAGGTCTTATCTTACACTGTCAAACACCCGTAAACATTGTCTCACATAAAGAGGTCTAAAAGACGATAACCGTATTGTTTTACATAACACCAAAGATTCTTAACGCCAGCCGAGCCAATTGTCTACAACTTAAAATAAACCACTGTTAAAGGATGTATCCACTTATGCAGTTGGTTGGTTGGTGGTCGTGGTTGGTTGGTTGGTGGTTTTCGTTGGTTGGATGGTTGCGCTGTGAATTTCTATAAAAGGTAGCCGCAGTTTTAGAACAAGGCTTAGTTTATATATATTATTTCATTTTTACTTTGTCTATTTATTTATTACAACTTACTTAACATAATACAAATCAGCTTCATGCAGCCAAGCCTTCAATCAATTTATAGCTGGCCATAATTACCGCTTACGAACCGCCTCAGTTAAACGGAATTGCACGTTTAAAACAAATTGAGAAAAGAATTTCCTTTACCCAAAGGTAATAAAAAGTAATAACGTAAATTATTTTAGAGACCAATCATTTAAATGGATTCGACTCACAAAATGAAACTAAATTTAAAATTTAGATAAACTGGTTTTCCTAAAATTCCTATACGTGTTTTCTATTCTAAATGGGAATGGGAATAAACAAAAAGCTTAGATAAGGGTCCCCGCAAACACAACCGCTTTGACATCCGTAACTTTATATTGTTTGGGGACTCGCCTACTTAACTTATCTGTGAGGGACAACAAAGCACAATTTATATGGTGTAATCGAATTTTAGGCGATAAGTGGGTCAAGGCGGTCGTGTATGGAGTACTGCAGCCACCTTTGGGATGGATCCGCCAAATATCAGTTAGCCGCCTTAGATTCCATAGACAAACGCGCTAGGAAGCTTATTGGAGATGCGGGATTGGTAGAGGCTAGACTGCAGAGCCTTGAACACCGTAGAAAGGTAGCTTGTTTATCCGTATTCTACAGGATACATTTCGGGGAGTGTGCGATGGGATTACATAATTTAATCCCCCCCTCTCCATTCTGCCACCGCGGGACTAGACGCGGACTTGCGTTTCACCCTTACGTCGTTACTCTGCCACTGATTCGTACTAAGCGCTGTGCATCCAGCTTTATCATGCGAACGGCTAAGGAGTGGAATTCACTTCCTGCTAATCTATTCCCAGTCCACTATAACTTGGATCTTTTTAAATCGAGAGTGCATAGACATCTTTTAGGTAAGCATGATCCACTCTAGATTGCATCGGCACTTACCAGGTGAGATTGCGGTCAAATGCTTGCCTTTTCGTAATAAAAAAAACATTCTTTTCGATGTCTTGTTTCTGACCACTCTGTCACGCTTGTATTTCCGTCTTCTATCATATAAATAAAAAAGGTCGAGTGCATTTCTTTCTAGCTGTAGATTATATTTTTAATGAGAAAAATTAAAAACTTAATCTCATCTCATACAAAATGCTACAGTCCGTTACATTTTTTGTGGACAAATAACGAGACAACGAAAATAATTTTGAGCCGTTTTTAAATTTGTTAACACTGAAAACAAATCAGATAAGTACGTGAAGCAATTTAAACTTTTGGACGCCAATGACCGATATATACGCACCGTAGGTTCAACGCCAAAGACCGACGGCCATAAACCACAGAGCAACATAGACCTACGTGCATGTGCATAAAGCTCAATTTCAGTTTTGACACTTCGGTGACGCGGCGTCTGGATGACAGCTTTTGTGTTTGACACGGCGTCGAAAAGGTTAAATCAGAAAACATCTAAATTTTACCTAGAATTCACCCAGAAGCAACCCAGAACCCAGAAGCACGCGATTTCGTCTTTGTGGAATAAAATTAAAATGTGGAAATTTCGCTAGCACCTTTAACCGCGAGCGATCGTATCATATCATATCAATATCAAAATTTGAAAATCTGAATAGCGCGCCAGGGTGTCACAATCGGGTTATGTTCTATTTACACCAAAAGGCCAATTCGAACTTATATTTTGATATCAAAATTATATAAATTTGTTTATTATTCATGCGCGCGTTTCGGTCGTAATACTTGGGCGTAAATGTACTTATTGGCGAGAGGGAGACGCACGGGCGAATGCTAACAAAAATACATAATTTTGACATCACAAAGGCATGTTCGAATTGGCATCCTGAACGTTTTTCATAAATCGAATAATAATATTCAATCCAACTAAGTTTCCAAAACCTTTTCAGGAAAGCTTGGAAAGTTTGATCGTCTCAAAATAAAATATCAAAACTAAAACTGTGAGAGAACTTTTTAATGGAAAATTTGTCTCGGGCTTTTGAGGAACTTCTGAAAACACTTGATGATCGTTATTATTCACAACTTGACTTGATGATCGTATTCGGAAATGAAATATTAACAATTTAACACCAATATTATGTACAATATGATTAGGTTATTCGGCGTCGTCGACTGGACAGAAATGGCTTTGGACAAAGTAACATGGCGGTCTTTGGTGTCGGAGGCCAAGATCCACTTCGGGTCGTTGCGCCACAGCAGTTTGTTAGTTATGATTAGGTTATTGTAAAGACATATTTAGATTTAAGTAGAAGAGATGACCTTTTTAACGTTTTTTGCAGTATTGCAGCGCGACATTACCGTTGACTAGCTGCATTATTGCTGCTTTGCTGCCGCAAATGTCAAAATCGATGGTGCTTTAACATTTTTGACATTTGCAGCAGCAATATATTCGGCAGTACCTAATTCCAACTCTGGAATAAGGCAGCAATAATGCTGGTTTATTTTGCAACAAGAACTTATGAATAAGTGACATTAGAATACCAGTTTGAACTTGGATTTTATCCCTCAGAAAATATATATAAAAAAGTTACTTTAATACTTTATTCCTAAAGATATAAAAGGTGTATTAAATGTAAACAGATTGGAGATTTCGTCGGTGGTTAGATTTTTAGTTGTTTTAACCGTACTCTACATAAGCTCTAGTTCAGTTACCTTTACTAACTTAAAAACTTGTTTAACATCGTCGCTAATAGGAAGATTTTTTAATGATACAACCTTATCGAATTAAAATATATATATGTAAATGTTAATAAAATGTAAATCATATTTTCTTGTACATTGAATCAATTTAGATTTTAAGCAATTATGTAAAATATTAAAAATGAAATTTTATTATTATATATGAATTTAATCATTTTACTGTCGACGTTAAATTTAATGGTTCCTAATCTAGTTAAAATGAAAAATATGTATTTTTGACGTGTCATGTTGCATGCAATATATATAAAAATAAATGTTGAAATGTTATTGCTTTAGTATTTAGTATTAAGTTTTAGTTAATAAGTACATTGCTATATACCCTAACAGGGTTCATGTGAACACTTTAGCTGTAAAATGCTCTTTGTAAGACCTTCTGTAAACACATGATTATAAATGCAATAAATGAATTATGAATTATGAATTAAGATATGACAAGCATTTGTAAAAACAGCCCTTTTTCTTGTATCTCGGACATCTTACAAAATTCCTTAAAAAAACATGTTCAATTATGAATGAGCAGGAAAATAAAATATTCATGGTTTTCTTCCTATTGTGATGCTTACCAAACTTATTTCTTTTATTATGTATTCATATATACAAGGTTCTGAAGGATTTCCGTAATCTGCGCCGAAGTTAGCGAGCAAGATTTCATTGGTTTAATAAAATTTTACAATTCAGTGAAAGTCATCGGCTTAGGATAGGGCTTCGCGCGGAAAGTTTTTTCATAAAGATTTCTTTTATTAAATCTGAGAGTAATGGACTGTGTCGGATTATCGGGAGCTATTTTGAAACTTTGTAAATGCTTGATTTGGATTACGTACGAATGCTCAATGTGCTCAATGCGCAATGAGCTTAAGAGTCACACGAACATAGCCACCGCACAACAATACGATATTCTGAGAAATAAATAGGAGCGAGTAGAAGGATAACATTTCTAGCAATGAAAACGGCACGTATTTAATCAGTCAACTAATTAATCGGATTTTGGTACCTTAAAAAAATATAAATATGTACTAAAACTAATAGTTTGGCAACTAAAGCGGAGCCTCAAATTATTTAGTAGTGCCGTTACGGCTTTTGTTTATTTTAAGGCAAGTACCAATTATTTATTTGGCAACTGAATTATTATATTAGACTTTTTGTGAAGCACATTTTAAAAAGCTCGTGAGATAGACTAGGTACGTCACTAGACTATTTATGAACTATCAGAAATATGTACCTATATTTTTTTTTATAAAAATGTAATAGCAGCAATATTTTAATAGGTATGCCTATTAAAATATTGCTGTCTTAGTTTCATCGTAGATAAAAACGGTCACTTCTTCTTAAATGTCAGCCTAACCCTTTAAGATGGCTGAAACTCATACTCTTGATATTATATTAAAATAAACATGGTGATGTAAGGGATGCTCAGCACCTGTCGTTTTGCATCACTAATAAAACTATAGCAGGAAAATGCCAGCGACGGATTTTCCTGAATAACCCATCCGGTTCCAAATCAAAACGCGTCAGCGTTTTCGAAACCTTTACCAAGCCTTTACGTGCAGAATAACGAAAATATCCCTTTTAAAGATAAAAATTGCATAGTGCCTTAATAAACGTGCATCCTTTTTAAACAAAAAGCTGTTTAAGAACTTTTCACCTTTATTTAAGACACAAAATTGAAAAACAAATACACGCTGTTTTCAATTGTGAGCGGAAGTGAGCTAACGAACATTTTTTCAGTCGTTAGGTTAAATAGGTAATTTCAGCGCAATAACGGACGCAAATGAAGATTTTGTAGATTTATTTACATTTAATTCTGGAAATTACTGTATTTGTAAAAATATTTTTTAGGGACGTACCTATAGGAAGGATAAACGTTTTCAAATTGACATTATGGACTCACTCACTCAATTACTTATTTAACCAAGTTACGTGTTTCTACAAAAAAAAAATTACGATTTTGACTATGTAGGATTTCTGCGTAGCCACATATTGTTAACAATTTTGGGCATAGTAAACTTCCTTATGAATAATAATAATTTATTTTAAAAACGTACAGTTAATGGTATATATACAATCATAAAAAATAACAAACTTATCTAAATTAAACAATAAACTACAAAACTAACTAAAATATTTTATTCAAAAAGACCTCCGCGAGCTGTACCGGGTGCAAAGGTGCCCATCACACTTGCCGCGTTACCATGTTGGATAGCGATGGCCAACCTTTGCACCAGGTACGAACCCGCGCGAGCATCAGAGGTCCTCTCCCTAATCCTATGTCCCACCTCCCTAATAAACGATATGGCGTCAGACCCCCAACACCCCGTTGTCTCGAAGGCGAGGGGTACAAAATAATAATTTGCCTCGAGGATGGAATATTTCGCTCTCTTTCTCAAAGCTGCCGACTCTGCCGCACTTCCTTATTATATAATATACTATTATTTATTAAACCAAACACAAAAACGTACATAGGAATTTCCTACCCCGTCACGTAAAATAGCATCATATTTCAACCGCTTCCTCGTTATGCTCATTATTTTCATCCTACTCATTGCAAATCGCTTTGACACTAACAAACCGTATTGCAATAGACTTTGTTGAGTTACGTGTGTGTGAAGATTACCCTTACTACATGTTTCGCGTACTCGAGAGTGATAGAAGGTAACATAGTTATGATGTAGGCGACCATAATGCAACTTGTCAAATTTCGTTATTTGACATTTTGCCGTACCTATAGTGCGACATGAAAGAGTAGAAACAAAGATAGATATAACTCCGTAATAGATGGATACAGTCTAAGGAAAAAACGTGCCTCGAAAATCAAGAAAATTTGATTCTCGATCAGAGGGCGCTACTAGCTTTGGCCGACTGTCGTACAGATGGCGTTGATGGTTTCGTTTGTTATTTAACAATTTTAACGCATATCAGTGAAAGAACATGGGTCAAAATCATAAAAATAATTAATTCAAATAAAAAAAATCATTTATCCATATTTAAATACATTTTATCGTATTTTTATAAATCTTCATTTTTAGTTTTAAAGTGTGTCGACAGATGGCAGTGAATTTACTGGGGTTACAAAATTTACTATGACAGTACCGCTCTAGTATAAGTTACTCTATGCTAAAATAAAATGGAACTAAACAATTTCCATGCAAAACTGTTGCTATTTTCAAGCAGCTGTCAAAAATGTGACAGTTACGAAGAAAGTGGCGCCCTCATTTATTTACTACTATTGTATGTCGCACTGTACATCGCCGTAATATTTATCTTCAATCTACAATACAGGTGCATCTCGCCGGACTTAAATATTGTGGTGTGATGTGAGCGACATGCAGTGCAGACAGTGAATGATATAAATTGATATTAATAAGTTCGAATGCAGATCCGGTATACAAGATATAAATGAAATTCTGCGCGAGAGAGTTTAAAAACCGATCCCCATGTTCTTTATGCCTTTTCCCCGACTTTTAATAGGTGTTTTGTCCGTGATACAGAGAAGGGAAATTCTTCTATTACACAAATAGTTTTTGCACAGAAGCTATTAACATGCAAATTACTTCTTAAAATGCGTTTTTTTTATCGAATTCATAGATTCCTTTTATTTGTTAAAAGTAATAAAAAATAACAATTCAATATGCCGCGAGCGCGGGCACGCACGCACGGCCGTCCTCTCAGTGCTCAGCGAGCTGCGTTTGGATAAGGACCTGAACTCACTGCACCTTAAGTTTGTAGCGGGCGAGTGGGTAGTGCGATATTTTTCACAAAAATCTTATTATAGGAACTTGTTTATGACTTTTTATAACAGTGGTTGCGTCCTAGTTGCCTCGTTAAGAGCATTTAGGTCCTCGACGCGACGTACGGGGGCTCTCGCTGGCTCGTTTCGTATACGCATTGTCTCTCTGAATAAACCAGGCTAATTCCTGCTCGCATAGTGATGGGTCAAAGTAAAAATATTCTCGGGACTTCCGGAAATGTCTTTATTAGGACCTAGTCCCTGTCCTGTATGGGCTATTTTGTAGAAAGTTTTTCACAAAAAGAAGAAATAAGTCCCCGAAAACATGAATACATTTTTCGCACCATACATCCCTTTTATATATATTTAGAAGTGTTATAATGTAATCATTTATTTAAAAGTTTTTTGACTATATCTGATTAATCTCATGTCGTCGTTATAACGTCATTAATCATGATTGGTAGTTCATACGTAATCTCAACTAAAATAATAAAATAAAATTATTAGAATCTGGTAATGAATAAATAATTATGTAGGAAACATCAAAATTCACCAATATTTACGTTAGGTACAAGGGTTCCTATTCCTGAAAAAGCACATCACTACGCTAGCAGTAGAGAACTACTTTTCAAAACCCAATATTTTCTCGTAAGAATCAGTCCAAAAATACACTTTATTCATAGCAAGTAAGGTGTTATTTCGAATGAAAATATCTTAGTCATCTTGTGCTTAGTGTAGCAGGTTTCGCAGCACTTCACTCACGTAGGTTGTGTGTAGCATTCTTTAATATGGATGTGGATTAAGCGGTACTCATCACTTAAGTAAGAATAGGATAATGTCATTGTTTCCTTCTATTCTAGGACGGGAAATGTAAGGAGTCATTCGACGTAGAGTGGACTAGGGTGCATTAATGTAAGCAGTATAAATTGTAAGTAGGTAGGTAAGTACCTAAGTAAGTAAATATCCTTTTTAATACAGTTGCTCAAAAAGTGCTACTTTATTATTATTATTTATTAAGGAGACAACACAGAAAACATACATGGGATGAACAAAGAACTTAAAATAGCATAAATGTCCTTAAATACAGATGCTTCCATAAACGTATCTCACTGGGAACATATATATGTGTACTTTATCACTTAACTTACTTAACTAACATGCGGTTCGCAACATTACAAGTGTTGAGAGAGACTTAGTATTATAATATATTATGTAAGTATGTACGAGTACTTAGACTTATGTGAGGAAGAAAGAAATAAAAGTTTCACTTTAAAAAGTTACCTAGATGTTTGTGATTTGTTCCTGTATAAATTTTTGACTGCTGTTTTGAACTGGGCGCGGGATTTTAAGAAGAGATCAATCTCGAGAAGAGACTTATTGTAGTGGTCGCACATTCTGTATATAGGTGCACGTTTTCCGGCGTTAGTCTTTGTCTTTGGAAGACTGAAGAGGTGTGTAGACCGCGTTAGTTTAGGAGGAGCACGAAAGTATATTTTAGATATGAGATTTGGACAGTCCAAGTCGCCTGCACATACGTCACGCAGTATGACTGCGTCGGCGATGGTACGTCGGTCCCGTAGTGATAGCATGTTGTATTTAGTTAAGAGCTCATCATAAGAGTGCCGTGGACTCTTCAGTCGAATATTAAGGCATCGCAAAAACTTTTTTTGTACCATTTCTAGCTTATTGCAGTATACATTATAGAAAGGGTTCCAAGCAACAGACACGTACTCAAGATTGGAACGAACTAAAGTTTGAAAAAGACAAGTCAGGCTGAGCTTTTGTTTGAAGGGTTTGGTGACGCGCATAACAAAGCCCAACATTCGGTATGCTTTGTTGAGAATGTTGTCGATATGTGTGTCAAGTGTCAGCTTTGTGTCAAGAATAACACCTAGATCTCTGATGTTATTTACTGTTTCAAGTGAGTGTTCATTTAGTTTATATGAATTTCGTAGTACATTAATTTTTCTAGTGAATATGACGTGTTTGCACTTGTTGTATGCCAAGGATAACTTGTTGATCTTACAGTAATCATCGAGTCTGTTTAAATCGTCTTGAATTACTTTAAAATCTTCGTTAGTGTGAACTTTTTTATAAATTTTTAAATCGTCGGCATACAACCGAAAGTTACTATTCTTGAAACACAGTGAGATGTCGTTAATAAACAAGACTAATAGGAATGGGCCAACAATTGAGCCTTGCGGCACGCCGGAAGTTACGATTGTAGATGAAGAAGCTTGTCCGTTTACGTAGCTGTTTAGCGTGCGGAAAGTTGGTTTTCGCGAACTAGTGCTTTTTACTTTTTCAATTTTTTCAAATTTATTCTTGTTCCAATTCATGACTACTTATTGATGAGTGTTAATATTAGTTTCCTTTAAACGTCGTAATCAACATAAAAACCTACTGTTAATGTAAGAATACGAAAAATATACATATTTCATATTTTATTACTTACCTTTTCATCATTATAACACGGTACTCGTGAATTAATGACATACTTTTCGCACTAGCATCGAAATGTACTATTATTGTGCACCATAAAGTTAAAAATTACCTACACAGAAATTGAAATACAAGTTTAAGACTAGGTAACAACAGCCGGTGTCTTATCATTATTTGATAAACCAAAATTACGCGAGAAAAATTCATAAAAGTGTACGCAAATAAAATACTTTAGTATAGTAGTCAACATGTAGTCACCTCGATTCGTCTTCTATGTGCCATCAATATAAGCCGTATATTGGTGATCTGCGACTTAATATATCATATAGGGGAGAGTCGGTTATATAGTACTAATTTTTACTTAAACGTGGATGTTTTTTAGGGTTCCGTACCCAAAGGGTAAAAACGGGACCCTATTACTAAGACTCCGCTGTCTGTCCGTCTGTCACCAGGCTGTATCTCATGAACCGTGATAGCTAGACAGTTGAAATTTTCACAGATGATGTATTTCTGTTGCCGCTATAACAACAAATACTAAAAACAGAATAATATTATGAATATTTAAGGGGGGCTCCCATACAAAATACGTGATTTTTTTGCCGTTTTTTGCGTAATGGTACGGAACCCTTCGTGCGCGAGTCCGACTCGCACTTGGCCGGTTTTTTATGAAATGTGTGTTAAATGTGTTTGACTGTGCATACATATAATAGTTATTGGCTATATTACTTATGAAGATGAACACAATTACAAACCCATTAAAAAATCGATCAAGTCTCACGAAAATCATATTTTTTCTCTTTTACGTTCATTTGTAGTCGTATGCCATGTTTGATAATTATATTTATTATTAAATTAAATTAAATTTCTTTATTTGAGACAACATATGGCCCATAAATTTGTTAAATAAACTGGGTTATTCAATGGTAAAACTAGAGGTGGTACGATTTAACCGGCGGTAGAATAAGTATAGCCGACTCTCCTCTGTTTGTGACTACTTCTACTACAGTACTACTAAATGTAGGTATCGCCAAATATTTGATAAAAGGGCCAACATTACAGCACTTATAAGAAATCATCCATTTTAGAAATTTTGAAGAGCTTCAAAAGTTTGTTTGAGTGGTCTAAGTAGTCTGTGTTAATGTTTTTGGCATTGTCTAGAAGGACATCTTGGTTTCGGCATAAAAATCATGTTTTGGCCAAAGGTTCGGTTTATACCGAAACTAGAGTAAAAGTTCGTTTTCGGCAAAAAATTCAGTTTCATTCGGACACTAGTTTTTGATGACTAAATCTCTAAAAGAGCTTCAAAGCAGAGGTATACGGTTAGAGCCGGTGTAGCTTTATCACGTATAATCTTTACTTGAAAAAAGTTGTGATGTATATCCGGCCTTAATTGAGCCTTAAAGTTTATAGTTTATTATGGTTTATTATTTTTTGTAATTTTTCCTCAGTCACCCGTTGACCACGAACGCTGTAAAGGGTTCGAAACATCGGGATGTACTATAAATGCAATATACGCGATATAATCCGATTTCGTGATTTTATTTCATGAGTAACTATCACGGTAACCGAAGACAATATTATAAAAGAGCTTCATTTACCTATATCTTAAAAAAACGCATGCGGATCGTTAGCGGCACTTTGCCGTTGTACGGTGTGCGTGTAATTCTACCCTATACATTTTTCAAATGAGTTTTATTGTAATACACAAAAAAGCCCTAACTAAAGCGGAAATAAATATTGTAAATACGTTTCCGGTAGTCGACCTTTTCTGTAATAAGAAATTTCCGCAAAAGAGACAGAAAATTCCGTTTTTAATGTGAACGACATCGAAAAAGGATTTTCGCAAAACATGTATTCATAGACAACAATGGAACAATCGGCGATGAATTTTCGATGAAAGATTTATTTCGTAAGTAGAGAATTTGATGAAATAAGGCCATGTTGTTATGTTGTTTTTTGTAAGTATAGTGTCTAACTAGTTGTCTACTACCTATAATAATGTTACTATTTAACAACCAACTTGCCATTTTTTGCCATAAATATTGCCACGCATCAAACACCTACCAAGGATACAATCGGATTGTGTAAACCGTTCAAATGATAATCAAATACCGAAATACGAGTACTGTAACCGGCCCTCGTCATGCAAGTTAGTCTAATATCTAATTGGGAGAATGTGAGCCCTTCGGTAATAAAAATTAACAGTTTCACAGTTCTAATTTTTTGTATTACCAGTGATAAACCAGTGATTCAGGGATCCAAGTTGCCGATATGTGGATGTGGACGTTACCAGCCGTGGCAGCATGGTGGCATTTTTATCGCCTGTCACTATGCCTGTCACTTTCGCACTTACATACTTTTTAGAACGTGATAGGCATGGTGACAGGCGATAAAAACGCAACCGTGCTTAGCCCGCAAGGCTCGACAAAATCCGTAACGAGTACAAGTAAATGCGAACAAGATGCACTGAGTTGAATCAAATATTCATACCTATCAAATCAGAGTTCTTTTTGAAATCGGAATGCATCTCTAGGAGCCTTAAGCGCAGCAACTTCACATACATATTATCTTGCATAAGCAGCACTTTTCTCACAAAAACATTTTTACGCGAATACATTTTTTTGTCTATGGGGCAAAGGTCAAAAAATCTTCGCGTCAAAAAAAATTTCCTCTACTTTTTCCTAATCTGAACAAGATACCGAATAAATATGCCCTTAAACGGACCCCCACTGTTTTTGTTGAACCATGTATACCTATATTCGGTGGCATTACTAGAATCAAATAAAAAAACCACATACCTAACTTTAGAAGATATATGTCGACGCAATTAGTGCTTTATAACAGCACATTGGTTCATAAAGGCTACATTTCCTTCTGGAGTAAACTGCACATACTCTCTTTTAGAACGCGTATAGCTGGGAAAATAGGTCGGGATAGTGATTGGAATTATCCGAGGAACTTTAATAAGAGGTGTTAATTAATTCGGCGTTGCTATGGTTAACCCTTAACCTACATACAACCATTATTAAATACCTACTTATTTAGCATTTGAAGGAGTAGGCTTTTTTGTTAGAATACAATATGGGTAAATAATAAGCATTATTGGGGACGGGAATTATTGTCGGCACATACTATGTATATTACTATGTAAAAAACAAAATCAAAACAACTAGGGAGCAAATCAAATTATTTTTATTTGTGTGTTAATTTAAGTAGTCACAATACTATATAAACTAAAATAGATGTCATAATACTAAGAAAAAGTGACCAAGACCACAAGCAGCTTGGTAGGTGTTTGATCACTAAATTGTCAGGACGCCCCGACTAAGGTCGAAAGGACTAAGGACTAAGGTCGGAGCAAATTAAATTATTTTTATTTGTGTGTTAATTTAAGTAGTCACAATACTATATAAACTAAAATAGATGTCATAATACTAAGAAAAAGTGACCAAGACCTCAAGCAGCTTGGTAGGTGTTTGATCATCAAATTGTCAGGACGCCCCGACTAAGGTCGGGAAACATTTCAAGAAACTCAGAGCAATGTCCAGGCTGAGCACTATTTGTGGATACTTTTAACAGTGAGTGGCCACTTTTCGGCTCTGTATCAATGTCACGTGCTGGTTAAAGACATTCGTTTATAAGCTTCGTGGTTGTTCATAGATTTATGATATTATTGCCAAGTACGCCTGAGTGTGTGTTCGCAACATTCTAACCTCTCAACGAAATTTGAAGCAGAAAATGTTTCTTCTCAAAATATCGTGGCTATCGCCAAAAAAACGGCACGGTACAGTTTAAAATTTCAAACGACGGTGTTATCTGAAAATAGGTATTGAGCAAAGTTATATCTGCAATTTAGCTTTTGAACGAAACAGAACTTTATACAGGTAGAATTCAGAGCTTATTTTAAACGAATTCTTATTGGGTGGCGTTAGTACGAAAATTCAACAAAGAGACATGACTGTTTTAAAAAAGGCTATTTGTTTATTGCCGGGTCTAAAGGAAGTACATTTTTTACCAAAATATTGACGTAAAGGTGATATTCAAAGTGTGACCGCAGCAGCGTTACAGTTGCAGCTACACCTGCAGTGTTGCAGTGAAAAAACTAAAATAAAAAAATGGAATGAAATGAAATGAAAAATGCTTTATTGCCACAAAAAAGTACAAAATATAAACTAACCACTAACTAAGAATCGGAATAGCCATTCAACGGGGGAATGTAGCAAGCGTTATGGGCACCCTTCCGCGGATTTGGGGGACTATTCCAAGTCATTTCAATTTTCAGTCATTTTCTAAGTTCGCCTTTGTACAAATGATGCGTTTTTCTCTTGTTTTATGTTTCTTTTTGTACAATAAAGAGTTTTACTACTACTACTACTACTATTTTAGTTAGTTTTTATTTAGTCGTAATTTATTTTATAAGGATATAATTTTATATTGTCGTACTAACCTAATTCAAAATAACTATTATATCTAATAATATTAAATATACCCTATAAGCTATAATATATCCATTTCTAAATAATATAGTACCTATTACTGTCAGATCCAAGGTTCTAATCACGACAGAAATGACGCAGTGACAGCAACGCAATTTATTAAGGAAATTATATTTTATAAGATACTTCTAGAGATGATAATCCAAACTTCATAAATGTAAAGATATAACATTTACTTTCTAACTGATAGCTAAATAGAACCATAAAGACTTCAGTTTTGCTATGCTTCACCAATAATTTAGAAAACCTTTACAAATTCTTTTTTCCTTGAAGTTTCGTTTAATGGCCACTGACGTGGTAAAATAGCATTTTCTAAAAATTAAATTCTCAAGAAATGTTCGTCGTGTATTCCGTCGCTGCACATGGCGCTGTAAACAACGTCACAGTGTCAAGTATAGTATAATATATATCTATCTTTTCTATTACTTTTTAATCGCGCGATGTAAACAAATGACTGAAATGTATCATATATGCAATTATAACAATAACCTTAGCACAGAAGCGAACTCTACAATCATCATCTTCCTCGCGTTGTCCCGGCATTTTGCCACGGCTCCATGGGAGCCTGGGGTCCGCTTGGCAACTAATCCCAAGAAGCGAACTCTACGATACGGCAGTTAAAAGCAATTATCTAGATACTTTAATAAAATCTACGAGTGATATTGTACGAGCGAATACGTACATAATAAACTCGAAAAATATTACTCTCCCCTTAGCAACCAAGTAATAACGTGTGGCATTTCCATCATCAATTCAAACACGATTAAATTTCCTAGCACTCCATTATACTCGTTATTTACCTTACAGGCCCTTCAATATTCGAGGCAGCCTAAATTAAACGGTCAACATTCCTAAATGGTTCGACGCTTAGGCCTTTCAAAACCCCTGCTTTATACTATACAATCTTGTTTTGTCACCACCTTTGTGACAAAAAATCCTTGAAGATTTCCATGTCTTGCTAAAGCATTGGTTTTTCTATGGCTAAAGTTTGGCGCTAAGGGCCGATACAGACGGACCTCAACCCGACTGCAATTCTGCAACGTCGCCGTGCAGTTCCCATACAGGTTGAAGTCGGGTTGCAGTCCGTCTGTACCGGCCCTAAAAGCTAATAAATGTGTGAATCAACTTTCTTATGTCATGCGTTGCCAGTTACGTTCTTTCGATTTATAAAACATGCATTTTTATGGTTATTAAATAAGACTTTCTTGCGCCTGGAATGACTCGGGGTGGGTTATTTGATTAGTTGTTATTTATGCTGCTTGTGCTTTTTTTATGTTCTTTTTTTGTTTTTTTTTTGTTTTGTAATTTAATAATTGACATTATAATTGTGTTTAGAAATATGAATTCTATTATTTGTGTTTTGATTTTTGTATGATAACTTTAGTAGAGTAGTAGTAA
Organism: Cydia strobilella; assembly: GCF_947568885.1. Lineage (NCBI taxonomy): Eukaryota > Metazoa > Arthropoda > Insecta > Lepidoptera > Tortricidae > Cydia > Cydia strobilella. The sequence continues at coordinate 6,293,616 of NC_086060.1, forward strand.
CAAATAATTATATTGATTTGTTACTAAAATAAATAAAACATTTGTACACTTAAAAAAAAATAAGACTTCCATAATGGGTTATCTACTTAACACGTTGGTAGACTAGAGTGTGATAAAGATATGTAAAACACATTAATTCATGTACACAAAACAAAAGCAGAAAAGAACAGTCTCATATACTCGTAATTAGTTTAGTTTTCCATGATACAATACGAGTAAAATAACAACCTGTACCACTATTGTCCCTTGGACTACGTTGTGTTAAGGTGTTTATTTCCTCTTTAATAAAGGACTTAGCTGCCAGAAGTTCCAATTAATTTAGAGATTTGACTTAGAGCCGCGGTGACATAACTTAATTGCCCAACCCGGTAATCTGTAGTGACGGAGCGGGCAAATATTTGAAGGGAGATTATAAATATGGGAATATTTACGTTTTGATACGGAACCGAATGTCAAATTGGGTGAGCCTCATCTTATATTAAAGTTCTTTATCATTACAGAATATATACTTGCCCTGTATTGAAAAGGTGCTAGCCAACCATTTATTACTTTTACTAAATTGAAAGACAATTATTTTGTGCAAACGTGAGTTATAAAAACACCACAGTGGTATCTTGTGAAATGAACTGATGTGCGCTGTATACATAGATTTTCAACGGCTTTCCCGGAATTGCCTGTAATTCTACTCTAGACACATTAATTGAGTAATCTTGAGCTAAAAACTGTAATTAGATGTCATATATTAAAGAAATAGTGACGAAGCCCTCAAAAAACACAAATCAAAATATTTAATAAAATAATTTGATTTGTTCTCAAACTTAATCTTGAGCTGTTAGAGTAGCCTGCCTGTAACTTAGACCTAATTTAGCATTAAGTAACTTTAAGAAATCCTTGAATATCTGAATTACATTTCAAAATTATTGAGCTCAATCAAAATAGTTTAATTTCTTATCTCATCATAGATTCACCTTCTTTTTATACTCTACTCTCTTTACTAAGTGTATCGGCGCCCATCTTACTTCTCAATTTCAATTCTTGATTTAGTCAGGCCAGGGATATCTAAGAATTTCACAGACGTGTAGGATGACAACAGCGTCTAACCCACGAACCCTGAGAAATCTACTGATAGTCCATAGCTCTATAAAACGTAAGAAAACCTGTTACAATTTTGGCTATGGCAAAACAGTAGTATTATTTACAGGGGCAAGAACCATTACACGAGTATCTACTTCAATAGGAATAATAAAAAAAAAGAATCGTCTTATCAAAAGAGTTTAAATTGCTATATTTTTTATTATTCATCAGCAGTCTCACATTTACAAAATGATGCTTTCCGAGAGAAAATTAACCCTAGTCCAAGTAACGCTTGACCGTAGACTTCTTATAGTTTTCCTGTAATGTGGCGTATTTCATTAAAATTCACAGAAGTAGGTCCATGCGATGCCTAAAACCATCATAGGGATTATCATTCGCCGCAGGGAGTGTAGTAATGTATGCTTGTAACAGAACGCAACTACAGACTGCTTATAATGACCCAATGCATATGGGACTGGGAGTGACAACGAGCGTCGTTTCTAAGTACAGACGCTGTCAGATTATAATGAACTGTGTAACTATAGGATTAGCAATATTGGATCTCCCTCTCTTGTCTGGACGATCAATGGTGGTGCTTGTGTAAAACTTATTTAAGAGGAATCTTATAATAAACTCGGTGTTAACTGAAGAAACGTTTTATTACTAAACATTACAGGGAGTATGGTCGTGACTAGTTTTTCATTTGTACCAATTGAATTGAATTTGCCTTTTAAAAGCAATTTTTCAGTAACCAAACCCCACCTTTACAAAGTACACATCATTCCGTTTAATCCCGTGAGCTCTTGGGTCAATATCTCGTGAAAATTGAAGCGGAGTTATTGACCGCGGGTGAAAGATAATATAAACCTTTCTAGCCTCATTCGGTAACATGCATTTGATGTAACGAAATTATATCGTAAATAGCTAGTGTTTTTTTAAAATATTGATGATATCAATATATCCGGCTTCTTTGAGGATGAAGTGTCTAAATTGTGATCACTTGTATTAAAGCAATATTATACACCAGTGAGAAATAAGAGAAAAAATCTGACATTCGTAGATATTTGACGAGCGAAATGGTCTTTACTTTAATGAAACTGAGATGTAAAGTCATCATTTTATTATTTCTATATATTATTTTTTATTTCTTTACTATAATAGATGGCTTAATTTCTATCCATCGAACTAAATTATTTCACAAAAATAATCATGTGTCAATATCCCTATTAGCATGGTGCAAAATATGCAAATAAATCATAATAATTCTGAGAGAGGAGCTTAGCATCCTACTGTGCCAATAAAAGTTAAAAAAAAAAATTGTAGTTTCCGAAGAAGCTATTGCGTATTGCAAACTACTACTAAGATTGATACAGGCACTAGTTTTAAAACAACCGCTCACTGACTGCTGGAAAGTAGCTAAGTAATTAATAAAATATAATCAGTCATCTATGTTATGTAGAGTGCAGACTACGAGCATGTATGAAGAATTTACGAACATCAACGAACAAAATTGTTTGCGAGAATCGAATAGAAATCAATAATCTCAATTTGGCCATTTTTGAAATAGTGGGTCTTGCCTTAACATGGTATTATAGTCATACTTGTTATGAACAAAATGCTGCACTTCATGATAAAAGCAAGCCGCTCTGCACAGTGATAGTAGGGACCAAACTGAGCGATTTGACCCGCAGCAGCGGCAGTTTCACCCCTTAGGAACAGAGATGGCGCCACTTCTTTAAAAAATATTTCAAAAAATTCTACAAGGTAAACTAATGAACCGATTTAAATGTTTAATATCTCAAATAAAAGCTTATTATATACATTACTTTTAAAAAAATACCCCAAAAATATATACTGAATAATTTCGACAAAAAACGGCATCTTAAATTTTTATTTTTTACTCGATTGATAGTTTTTACTTGATTTCTCAAAAAAAATGTATGGAACATGAATAGTTTAATGCATGTATATATTACTGAATAAATAACAAGTGTTATAAAAAAAACCCGACACCGATATCTCTCATACTTCTCGAATTATGAAAGTTTGAATGTGAGTGTAAATTTCTTCAAGATATATTCCAAATAATTCTACAAGCTAAACTATTCGACCGATTTTAATGTTTAATATCTCAAATAAAAGCTCATTATATATACTACTTATAAAAAGATATTCAAAAAACATATACTGAATACTTTTGGCAAAAAAGGCATCTTAAGTTTTTTTTCTTACTCGATTGATAGTTTTTACTTGATTTCATAAAAAAAAATTATGGAACATGAATAGTTTAATAAATATATATATAGTACTGAGTATATAAAATTATTACAAAAAAACCCGACACCGATACCTTTCATTCTTCACGAAATATTTAAGTTCAATTATGCACGTTCTTACAAATAAATTCTTTAAAAGAAATCTTCAACCGCAGTAAGTGCACTGATTTTAATATGAAATGTGTCATATGAAAAGAAATCACCCAATTTATTTTAATAAATAAAAAAATAAATAAATAAAAACTGAATAAAGTTTTTTCCTGGTGCTGAATTACAAAAAAATATAACAAATCTAAAATTAGGAATTATTTTTATTTAAAGTGACTACATTTGTAAACAAAAAACTTAAATGTCCTCTTCGGGTTCACCGGTAGATGTAAAACTGAAAAAAAAGTCGTTTTAAGAAGTACTTGTACCATTTCAATACTACAAAATCACCGATCATACATGAACTGGTTGCTGTAGATTACTGTTGGATAATTTTTGTGCCTGTAGATTTACTGTTGAATTATTTTTGTGCCTAGTTGATTACCATTAAACCTATAATTTTGCGCCAGACCTATAATCAGTGGTCAGCATGCAAAATAACTCTGGATTGAAAATTACATTAACTTACTTTTGATTTGTACAGCCACCTTTGCATGATTTACACTGGGCTGTGCATGGTAAGCTGACGCGACGATACTCACAACGCATAGTTTCGCAGCCAGATTTGCAGCCAAAATGGTCCAAGAGGCTTAATTGCGACCAAATCGCTGTAACTGCCTACCATTCCGGAGTCCAACTCTCTTTTTCCTCAGTCCATCCCCAAGAAGATGGACATGGTATGGAAACTTCTGGTTTCATAGCTTTTCCCCATATATGGCCCTCTTGGTAAGCCGCTCGAAGTGCATGTTTACAGAGAGCAGCTGGTGTAGGTGGCAGGCTTGTCACAAGCTTGTTTTTTGAAGCAAACAAAGATTTGTGAACTTCATTTACGTTTATGTGTTCCGTTTGGCCAAACAATAACACAAATCTAGGGTAACTTTATACTAAAATTAAAATATGTAGTTACACACCTGACAACTGACAAAATCAAAAACTTAAAAGTTGACATACTCCTATTTTCCCGTCTTTTTATAGTGGCCAGAGAAAGGCAGCTTGATCTGAACGAATTCTTCCAGTACGAAAACCAAATTTGTCCACCTTCGTTGTCAGTCAATGGAGGGCGTCGTTCAGGGAACAAATCTGATTTGGCCGAGAAATTAGAACCTGCCAACCCTGCCACCTACATCAGCTGCTCTCTATAAACATGCACTTCGAGCAGCTTACCAAGAGGGCCATATATGGGGAAACGCTCTGAAGCCAGAAGTTTCCATACCATGTACATCTTTTTGGGGATGGACTGAGGAAAAAGAGAGTTGGACTCCGGAATGGTCGGGCAGTTACCGCGATTTGGTCTCAATTAAGCCTCTTGGACCATTGTGGCTGCAAATCTGGCTGCGAAACTATGCATTGTGGGTGTCGTCGCGTCAGCTGGCCATGCACAGCCCAGTGTAAATCATGCAAATGTGGCTGTACAAATCAAAAGTAAGTTAATGTAATTTTCAATCCAGGGTTATTTTGCATGCTGACCACTAATTATAGGTCTGGCACAAAATTATAGGTTTAATGGTTATCAACTAGGCACAAAAATAATTCAACAGTAATCTACAGCAACCAGTTCATGTATGATCAGTGATTTTGTAGTATTGGAATGGTACGAGTACTTCAAAACGACTTTTCTTTTTCAGTTTTACATCTACCGGTGAACCATATAATTTGACTTAGAACGTAGTGATTATATGCTCTTTGACATCACCTAATAATAATTAGTTGCCCGTTTATTTTTGTATTTAATACACTGACAATTATCTGACAATTATCTGATTAAATTCGGCTTATATGTATAAAAACTACTAAATTGACAAATTGACCTACTTTTATATTATACACTTAGATTTAAGATTAGATCCTAAGTATGCATGTAATATTGCTATGCCCCAACGGGGTCCATGTGGAACTACCAAGAATTTGTAATACCTATAAAACCATGGTTGCAATAAATAAATATGAACCCGAAGAGGACATTTAAGTTTTTTGTTTACAAATATGTAGTCACTTTAAATAAAAATAATTCCTAATTTTAGATTTGTTATATTTTTTTTGTAATTCACCACCAGGAAAAAACTTTATTCAGTTTTTATTTATAAATTTTTTATTTATTAAAATAAATTGGGTGATTTCTTTCCATATGACACATTTCATATTAAAATCAGTGCACTTACTGCGGTTGAAGATTTATTTTAAAGGATTTATTTGTAAGAACGTGCATAATTGAACTTAAATATTTCGTGAAGAATGAAAGGTATCGGTGTCGGGTTTTTTTGTAATACTTTTATATACTCAGTACTATATATATATATATTTATTAAACTATCATGTTCCATAATATTTTTTTTAAGAAATCAAGTAAAAACTATCAATCGAGTAAGAAAAAAAAACTTAAGATGCCGTTTTTTGCCAAAAGGGTTCAGTATATGTTTTATGAGTATTTTTTTATAAGTAATGTATATAATGAGCTTTTATTTGAGATATTAAACATTGAAATCGGTCAAATAGTTAAGCTTGTAGAATTTTTTGAAATATATTTTGAAGAAATTTACACTCACATTCAAACTTTTATATTTCGTGAAGTATGCGAGGTATCGGTGTCGGGTTTTTTTTATTATACTTGTTATTTATTCAGTAATATATACATGCATTAAGCTATTCATGTTCCATACATTTTTTTTGAGAAACCAAGTAAAAACTATCAATCGAGTAAAAAAAAAAACTTCAGATGCCGTTTTTGGTCGAAAGTAATCAGTATATATTTTTTGAGTATTTTTTTAAAAGTAATGTATATAATGAGCTTTCATTTGAGATATTAACCATTTAAATCGGTTCATTGGTTTAGCTTGTAGAATTTTTTGAAATATTTTTTAAAGAAGTGGCGCCATCTCTGTTCCTAAGGGGTGAAACTTGCGCTGCTGCGGGTCAAATCACTCAGTTTGGTCCCTACTAGCACTGTGCAAAGCGGCTTGCTTTTATCATGAAGTGCAGCATCCGGGCAAAAAATGGCCATAACAAGTATGACTATTATATTGGCATTGAATTTTCGTGTCAGAATGTAGCCGAACCACATATGAAATTGAAGTTGCGCTGCCAATAGTAATGTGATTTAGCTTTGTTTTGCGATTGGGTAGTTATTCTTTTTCATCTTACTATAATTCCTTCTTCTCTAAATCCTCCTTCCTTCCTTCTAATTCCTTCGTCTTAATTATGAGATCTAGTTTTGGTTATTAATATAGAGAAGCTCATGACAGGCCACATAGGACCATAAAAGTAATATTCAAGCAAAAGGTACCATAAGGACGCTCTGACAGGTTTTTCGTATAAAGATACAAGCCATTTTCGTCCTTATAATAAGCGACAATGTGGTACCTTTTGATTGAAAACGTCACAAATATTAAATATTTAATACACTTCATAAAATATTGACAATGCAAATTTCAAATGTCGTAAGGCACAAACACGTACGTTTTATGCTGGCACCACACTTCGCTGTATTTGGCAAATAATCGTGTTGCATCTCTTTCCTTTGACATACAAAACAAAAGGGATGCAACACGAATATTTGCCAAATACGGCGAAGTGTGGTGCCAGCATTAGGAGATCAGAGCCGAGAAACGAAATTCAAATTTTATAAAAATCATCAAAATCAAAAGTTTCTTATACTCGTATATACATACTCGTATAAATTTCAAACAACATTCTCTATTTATTGTACTTACGGCATTTGAAGTTTTCAATGCCGATATTTTTATGCTTGTAAACTTAACCTTTCGTATACTCCTGTAAAAAATGCTATTTAAATAGCAATCTAGACAACTTCATGTTTAAGTTGAATACACATGGAGCAGATCTGCTCCTAAGCATACCAAAGGTTAAATCCTAGCAAAGTTCGGCCCGGGTCGCTAGTGTATTCTAAATCTCTGTCTGTAACCTATTGTTATTGACTCAAGGTGCTAGAGTTTTATACTTCAATCACAGAGAGCAAACAAGTTACATTCACATCTGCAAACATACATTGACAAATATCGGTCACATTAATATAAATTGAATCGTATTGTATACTTGCAGGTCGCCCTTCCAAAGGCTTAATCTTTGAGGGATTCACTTGTTTATGGTTGATGCTGCCTGAGGTGTAAAGTACCGTGGGACTTAGGTGCAAATAAAAATAAATATTGGATTTTTTTACGTTAGAAAGCACACAGCGCAGCGTAAGTTCATCATAGCATCATCATCATCATATAAAGTGTGTTGTCAATACTAACATAGTGATAAGTATTATTGTAACTAACCAGTCATTTATGGATCATTGATGTCCGAAATAAAGTCTTAATAAAGGTAATAATAGCGTTAAGCATGTGCCAGACGGCAGACAACCACAGTTTCTGCAACATGACCTTAGTAGAAAAACAGTGGTTTTAAGCCATGTAGCAAGTGGTTGAAACCAAATTCTGCATGACTTTTAAACGCCCTTTGTAGACAGGCGTGCTCTGCCAACCAATGGCAGAAGCAGTGGTTTAAAATCGTCTAGCCGCTTGTTGTAAACCACTCGCTTCTACCAAGGTCATGTTGCAGAAACTGTGGTTGTCTGCCGTCTGGCACATGCTTAAGGCATTTTATGCGTAATGCATGCAAGTATGGTACAATGAATAATCCATAGTGTGTGATCAGCAATTAGGTACAAAATCAGTTGACAGGCTAGCGCCTGCCAACAAATAATACTTAATCCACAACAAAAACCTGTTAAATTTTACCACAAAATCAAACTAGGAGCCCGATTCATTGTTATTTACGGTTTTGACCTTATTTTGATACGACCTTGAACATCGTTTACGCTGATTGGTGCATGCAAATAAAAATAAATATTTGTTTTTTTTACGTTAGAAAGCACACAGCGCAGCGTAAGTTCATCATAGCATCATCATCATCATCATATAAAGTGTTGTCAATACTAACATAGTGATAAGTATTATTGTAACTAACCAGTCATTTATGGATCATTGATGTCCGAAATAAAGTCTTAATAATAATAATAGCGTTAAGCATGTGCCAGACGGCAGACAACCACAGTTTCTGCAACATGACCTTAGTAGAAAAACAGTGGTTTTAAGCCATGTAGCAAGTGGTTGAAATCAAATTCTGCATGACTTTTAAACGCCCTTTGTAGACAGGCGTGCTCTGCCAACCAATGGCAGAAGCAGTGGTTTAAAATCGTCTAGCCGCTTGTTGTAAACCACTCGCTTCTACCAAGGTCATGTTGCAGAAACTGTGGTTGTCTGCCGTCTGGCACATGCTTAAGGCATTTTATGCGTAATGCATGCAAGTATGGTACAATGAATAATCCATAGTGTGTGATCAGTAATTAGGTACAAAATCAGTTGACAGGCTAGCGCCTGCCAACAAATAATACTTAATCCACAACAAAAACCTGTTAAATTTTACCACAAAATCAAACTAGGAGCCCGATTCATTGTTATTTACGGTTTTGACCTTATTTTGATACGACCTTGAACATCGTTTACGCTGATTGGTGCATGCAAAATGACGTGAGTCGTGCGTGAGATGCGCGCCTCAAATGTAAGTTGAATTGTGAGTTTTGTAGGACGGGCAGCGTCAGGGCGTGGAGTAGTATAGTAATAACACGAGTCTAGGTTGAAGTAAGAATGCTCTCGTTATTGGGTAATTAGCCTATTTTATACATGTGTAGTTATCGCTGGCCAAGCAATATGCGTTTATGTCGCAGTAAACCATAACGTTACTGCGCAACACTAAAAGTGGACATTCACCACATTACACCTCCCCCGAAAGTTCCTCTCACCGCCCGGGTGGCAGAAAAACAATTTAAACGCATGTTACTTGTTTACAATTTTTTTGAAATAATTCTTTGAAAGAAGAAAAAAATAATAATACCTTGTAACAAGAAAAAAAACAATATCGTTTATGAAGGAAATTTTCCAAGACCATCGTCAAGGGCTATGTTCCGAATTACGCTCACAGCGCTCACAGCACGCTCACGATCGGACCGATTCACGCTCATAGCGCAACACGCTCATTCGGTCCGAAACAAAACACCACTCACGCGGCCTTGAGCGCGCTAACTGATTTGGACCGGCAGCCAGTACTGTAAGCGTTGTGAGCGTGATTCGGAACACAGGGAAGGTCGTATCAAAACAAGTTGAAAAACCATAACAAAATGTTATATTAGAATCGACCTCTTGGTTGCCCGTTGTATTGCCAAGGAGATCTGTTGGATCAGGTACCTACGATCCGGAGCTCGCATGGTCAAACTATTTATTTTTTCGCAATAAAAAAAATCTATTGTTTTCCTAGACCCAGCCCCTGGATCAATCAAGCAAAACCATAATGTACCTATATAGTAGGTAAAACCAAATTGTGTCAGTAAATAAAAACAAAAAAAACTATACTCATCCTTTTCTTTTGGGTGCTAGTGCTAGTGTAACACAAAGATAGTATGATTCTCTTTGTGTATGTTTGAAATGAGACAGTCCTTTGACAAACTATAATTGGGGATATATAGCAGAATACTAATAGCAAATTCTATGTTTGAATCGTATAATCCTATAATACATCGATTAGAGCCATTCACGTTTACCATTATATATGTAATTTGCTTTGATCTCACAGTTTGTAAACAACAATTTGAAACAATAAACAGAGGTTAGAGCGAGATAGATAAGGTTTTATGATAGCCAATTATAGTCGATGGAGTGCACGGAAAACAGTAATCACACCCTGCCGATACACGGTGGTCCAATACGTGCAGCTAAGCGATTTTTAAAAAAGGTTTTTGGCATAAAAATTATTTTGATACAAGCTTTTATAGCTGACTGTACTTTTCTTTCCACAGGCAAACAATTAGTTTACGCTGTTTTATCACAGAGTTGTATGTGTATGGTCAGTATGGCCACCTTCTATCTCCATCATCAGATCAGCTCCATGTCATCATAATATGTATGCTTTTTCTCTGCAGCCGACTGTATGTACCTAGTCTCTAGCAAATACTACCGTTACCTATTTTGCGTTGGTAACAACGACATCTCTCGGACAATTCGAACAACAAACTAAAACTTACTCCATATCGACTCGAACAGACATCGGTTTCATTGAAGTGTTTTGTTCTAAATATACCGTAAAAACTTTAAGTAGATTTAATCACGGTGACTGAATAAATGGTCAGTTTCACCGAGCAGACATATTTTAGGCCGAGCTCGGCCAACCGGCGAGGAACAAGGGCTTCTAAATTGGATTTTCAATCACGGCGTCGGTTTGACTACAGATATATTGCCGGTCCTGTAAAATGTACTCTTGTTGCCATGTCGTTGCAAAATGGGATGATTTAGGGTAATAATACTTAAACTAATGGGTTAAAGGGTTCGGGAAAACAGGCCTTTCTGGTGGATATTATGACAGTTAACGATTATTGTGCATTTTGGTAAGGCTTTCATTCATGTAGCTATTAAGAAGAAGGTTTAAACATGCCTATTGTAAGGGTTCAGCAAGAAAATTTTGTTAAGCTTTAAATTAAAGTCCGTTTGTTTTATGATATTCACTGAAAAGATAACCTTAACTCACACAAAATAATGTATAATATATCGTCAGGTGACAACCAAAATTCACTAATTACCACCACAAGTTCATAGCCATAGTGAAACGTATTAGTACAAAAATAAGGTTGATTTTTGTTTAATATTTTTTTAGTAATTAGTGAGTTTTGGTTGTCACCTGACGATATTGTATTTTCCTAGAAACGCGTAAGCGTAACTAATGGAACGGCTAAATAGTTTGATATTCAACACAGGTACTAAATTATCAGTACCCTATGGACAGTTCTGTTACAATGAGACTATCATATCTGAGAAGCCGACCGCTACTACAAAAATCGAAATTGGAAGCAAAACTATATCCATCTCAGAATGACAGGGCGCGGGCGGCCTAGCCAAGGTGACGATCGCTTGCGCTTCGCTATAGAATCGCTTTGTGTCTCTATCACTCTTCCATATTAGTGTAACAGCAAAGAGGATATAATAAGATAGAGCGGTACTGTCATAGTAGATTTTGTAACCACAGTAAATTCACTGCCATCTATCGACACACCTTAAAACTAAAAATGAAGATTTATAAAAATACGATAAATTGTATTTAAATATGGATAAATGATTTTTTTTTATTTGCATTAATAATTTTGACCCATGTTCTTTCACTGATATGCGTTTAAATTGTTAAATAACAAACGAAACCGTCAACGCCATCTATACGACAGTAGGCCAAAGCTAGTAGCGCCCTCTGATCGAGAATCAAATTTTCTTGATTTTCGAGGCACGTTTTTTCCTTAGACTGTATCCATCTATTACGGAGTTACCTATATATCTATCTTTGGTAACAGTGACAGTTGCGTTTCGTTCGCTTAGTAGCGTTAGCGATTGGCATGTTGTCTACAGGGCAGGGACCGCAATAGACAATTTTGAATGTCAATGTTCGTGTTAGTTCCCACCAGGCGTATTATGGTATTTTTAAAACTACATCTTCTTCTTCCTCGCCACTTCCTCGCATTATCCCGGCATTATTGCCACGGCTCATGAGAACCTGGGACCCGCTTGACAACTAATCTCAAGAATGGCGTAGGCACTAGTTTTTACGAAAGCGACGCCATCTGACCTTCCAAAGGGTAAACTAGGCCTCATCGGGATTAATCCTCACGATGTTTTCCTTCACCGAAAAGCGAATGGTATATATCAAATGATATTTCGTACATAAGTTCCGGTAAACTCATTGGTACTTAGAGATGGGTAGGGGTGAGTAAATACTGAGTATTTACTCGGTATTTACTCAAAGCATACAGTAAATACTCGTATTTACTCATTTTGGTGAGTAAAAACGATTATTAACAAAATTTCAATATTTTGGTGAGATTTAAGTACTAAATTGGTTTTTATTTAATTGTGTTAACGTGTATTAATGATATTTATGTTATAAGAAGCTTATTACGCTTAGTTTTTGGCAAAAAGGTGATTATCAGTGAGAGGTGATTTGGGATTTAGCAGATATAGACGTGATAAAGTATAGTTAACAATTTTGTTTTAAATAAGAAGGTTCTTAATTGGTAATTACTTTCAAAGTTACTTAATTACTTGCGTTCTAGATAAGTGCATGTTGCAAGCTGATTCACATATTATACAGTTTTTAACCAGTTGTTTATTAAAATAAAACTGCGACGAAAATACTTTACAATATTATAGCTTAAGAGCTAGCAGATAGCGCGGCGATTGTTACATAGTATGTATAGTAGTTCTTACGGGTAACTCTTTGTCTATTGTAAGTAAAACCGCACGTGCTACTACCTGCATAAAGGTTCGGTCATTGGCATATAATTCTAATAGGGTATTTGACTACTAGTCAAATCAGTTTCTTTTTTCGAACTGTCAAAACGATTTTGCTACTATGGAATTTATATGAAACACTAACATGTGACGTCACAATCAAATTACCTACTCTTTATAGTTTTATACGGGCTTTAAAATAGAAATTGAGTCTAAAAATAACTGCTGTTTACGTTTCTCTATTGATCTTCTGGTGCTTTATTTCATGCATGGTGTAAAATAATTAATTTTAAATACAGTCAAATACGCTTGGCTTATCAATATTCGGGAATCTAAAATATTAAATACGAACTTCCATTGGGCATATAATAATATAATTTGGCTGTGTATTCATATTTTAGCGCCAATTATTTATATGAGCCTCAAACGTATAGCCGTTTTCTTTTTAAAATGTGGTCTCCTCCTCCTCCTTGCATCGGTTTCCTCATCACAGAGGGTCGTGGTCACTTCTAGGTAACTTCTAGCTTCTCTTGGACAATTTGCCGCCACTTCTTTCTGTCTGTCGCCGAGTGTAGGGCACCGTGGAGCGTTACATCAAGGGCTGAGCGAATTTGGTCTGTCCACCGCATTGGGCTCCTTCGTCTCGGCTTATCGCCTTCGATTTTACCAGTGATTACCAGCTTTTCCAGGTTATCACTGTCATTCCTGGCAATGTGGCCAAAATTCATAAAAATACAACTCATATTGATTAATTTAAGGCTCCGTTTTTGTTGCCAATTTATTAAGTACCCATAGCCAAAATGGTTACTGGGTGAGACCCACGGAACACCATACACGGTGCAGGCCGGGGTTCAGGCAGACCGAAAGGAGATGGCGGGACGACTTGGACGCATTCTACCCCAAATGGTGGGAAAATGCCAATGACAGGGTCGAATGGAAAAAACGAGTGGAGACCTTTACCCAGCAGTGGGACACCAATGTAGGCTAATAAAAAAAGTACACATTTCAATTTTTTTAAACTACCCAAATTCGATTAATTAGATGACCGGTTAAATACGTGCCAATTACAATGGAAAACTATTAATTACGTCCCACGTTTAGGGGGAGGGAGGGGGTCTAGAAAATGTGACGTGTTGTGACACGGGGAGTTACAAACGGGGGGAGGGTTACAAACTTTGTGACGTCACTTTAACTTCACTTGTAGTCGAAAATTGTTTTGATTGTTTGATTCGCGATACAACTAAATAAGCTAGTTTTTGAAACGATATATCGTATCGGTTTCGTGCCATAAAATTTCTGATATTCCTATTATTTAAAATATTTTTATTAACATAACTATAATTCATTCAATTTGTTAATTTCGTTGAAAACAAAATTGTCAAATATGTGAAGTCACACGAGGGGGAACGGGATTGCCAAATGTGAAATCACTAAATTCGTGTGATGTAATTTATGGATGACCCCCTAGCTAGGCCAACGCTTTAAAACCAGTGTAAGTGCGCTCTCCGATATATATACCGATATTATAAAAAAAAGAAGCAAAAAAGTAAAAAGAAAAAGTAGGGGTCGTGTCTTATCAAAAAGTCAAAGAGCTGGCGCGGGATAGGGAAAGCTGGAAGATACTCCACCGACAAGAGAATAACTCTTAAGTTAATGATGATGATGATATCGGATAACGCACCTTTGTTATGCATCTCGTTGACATATTTTAGACTGGTTCTGTAGCGTTCGACTCGCCGAAACTCAGTACCCGTAGAGGGACCCCACACAGCCTCGCAATTTTTCCGTAGTTCATTTGAAATTTTATTGCAAGTTCCATAGAAATTGTAATTCAATAACCGGTTAAATTGACCGAACCGTTTTTTATTGAGTAGGTAGCACGTGCGGTTTTACTTACAATAGACAATGAGTTAGCTGCAAGGGCCAGCTTGAAAATTAACGACTATACATGGTATAGCCGTATAGTATACGCGGTCAAAGTTAGCGATTATTTTTTTGCAGGTAGTAGCACGTGCGGTTTAACTTACAATAGACAAAGAGTTAACCGAAAGGGCCAGACTGGAAACTAACGACTATAATAAAATCATATTTTAACCACACTAAATACATAGTTACGGTATACGGCAAATACAGGTATTTTAGGTAAATATTTGGTGGGTTTTTACTAACTACCCATCTAATTGCGGTCAACTATTGCTTAGAAAGCGTCGTTTCACGCTGGGTTCAACTCTCCCATTAAAATAAGTGACTGAGGACTGGAATAGAATCCACAGGTCCGCCTTTTGGAATCCTGAATCCCCGTACACGCCAAATTACTTGTTTACGCGGCACTTACGTCCTTTTATGAAGAGTTTTTTAATGAAAACTCAAAAATGACCCGACCGATCATGTTTAAAGTATTTTTTTCTCAAAGTGTTTTCTAGGGTCTATTTTCCCGATATTTTTTCATATTTTATTAAACTTTGTTCCAAAAGTTATAGAGGGATGAACATTATTTTGGCCTTTGGAAACGGTTTTTTCCCAAAAGCATTAAATTTATCGAAAAAAGTGCATAATAACATTGAAGTTATTTTTAAAGACCAATTTAATGATGTGCCACACGTTGGTGGTTTCAGATTTTTTTATTGTGACACTTAGTTACATGTATGGAAAGCCCCTCTTAAAATATATTTTTTACTAATTGGACTACTAAATCCAGTACAAAATACACCTTTATTTCAGATTTCTATACCCTGTCAGCAGTGTCAGCACTCTAAATAGTTTATACCCACCAAATTGGGTATAAACGAGTAAATACGGGTAAATTGAGTAAATACTGAGTATTTACTCGGTATTTACTCTTGAGTATTTACTCACTACCCATCTCTATTGGTACTAGCCGGGGTTGGAACCCGCGACCTTCGGATTGAAAATAGCACGCTCTTACCGCTAGGCCACCAGGGCTCATCGCTAGGCCACCAGCGCTCATGGTATTATCTCGGCGTATTATGGTATTTTTAAAACTGCATGAATTCAATATATTACACTGAATATTGGAAAGTTTGCACCACATCACAATTCACAGCGTTGTCTGCATTGCGGGAACTGTACCTAAACTACCGGACCGTTCCACGAATATATAATGCGCGATGCAATCGCCGCTAATATCGCAAAAATTGCAGTGTTCCGCAATTGCTGTTCTAGGATTTATTGGTCGACTTTTCTTACTTGTGAAGTCGTGAAACAGGCTGTCTATGAGCTTGAGGGTTTGAAATTAACCGCCGGTTTTTTTTAATAGATAGAGTGATTCAAGAGGAAGGTTTATATGTATAATACATTAAGATTGCACCCGTGCGAAGCCGGGGCGGGTCGCTAGTATTAGATAATTTTTAACTCGGTTTTCTATGGAACTTAATAGGTAATACCACAAATCTTTTAGGCCATATTGTACCTAACTATCACATTATTATTAATTAATTGATTTATTCATATAAAACAATTACACAGTTACATAATATATATATATATATACTATAAATGCGCCAAACTGGAGTAACCAGTTTTAAGGCGCGCCGCGCTCAAATCACTTAATTAAATGTTTACATTTGTGACTTATTCTATTGTTAGTAGAAAAGAAAAAAAAGAAAGCACGCATACAAGTTTGACTCATACTTGTTCGCATACTCGCTTTTTTTAAAGTAAACATTTTAAGTATCGTTTTTGTAAAGGAAACATTATATGTACGTAATTAATTTCCTTGTTTTACACGACCTTATTCCACGTTTTCCGCTTTTAACGAGTATAAGATGCAAATGTGTGTGGTGAAAATGATTGATGAATATTGTTTTGCACGGATCGATGTTTCATACGTGGTAAATGTTTCGAAGTACTTGTGGGAATAATATTTTAAAAGCAATGCGATGTTAAAAAAATGTCTATAAGCCCTTACTTATCACCAAACAGATTTATCATCTTTACTTTGGCTCCCTGTAGGAGTAATTTTGGAATTTCAAACGAAATACAATTTTACCTAAAGAAGAAGAACAAAATGAGTAAATAGGTAAGTGAATGATAAAAAACATCTTAGTTTTGGACCGAGTGAGATACTAATTGCATTTTCAGCAGCTGCTTTGGAGTGTACAGTGCTTATCCACTTCGCACGGTATTTGGAATGAATCGTCTTTTGTATAACTATTGGTGCGCATGTTATCCGCAGCGAAAAGCCAGCAGCACCTCTAGAGAGCCTACCGCGTGAAACGAAAATCGAAGTTTCGTTATCTGCCCCTTTATCGCACGAAGGGTGATAGAGAAGCGAACAAGGATATTTCGGTTTTCGTTTCTTGCGATAGGTCCTCTGGGCTTTCCTCTTCTACCATGCCCAGGTAGACCGACATTTGTTGCACACGTATCTTGCTCACGCATATATTCTTGCAGCTTCACTGCTTTTTAAAAATACAGAAGTTTTTTTAACAAGCCCTAAGTTCAAGTTACCTAAATGAAAAAATAAACAAATCCAAAACAAACTTCAAGACAACCGACGTCTGGCTCAATTACTGAGATAATTCATTTATTATACTGTACCTTTCCGACCGAGCCTGCGAGTAGCGATCGAAGAAAGTATTTTTTTTCTTTATCTTCAGGATAAACCGTTTTTGTGGAAGTTATTAAAAGTTTTAACTGACTTAGGCGAGGTATGAGATGAGATATAATGTAATATTTAATAGGTATATAATGATTTTGCCTAATCCCTTCAGACTTTTATGTCCATGAAATATGAATTTAATATGAAACTTACGAAGGTAAGGTGTTTTTTCTTTATTATGCTTGTACTTTATGATGTATAGATTAAGTATTCTCATAAAATAGTAGGGAATTGTTTTTAGGGTTATTTTATTTCGTATACCTTACAGCGCATTGTTTGTAATGCTGTATAATTATATACGAGCATATAAATAAATGTCGCCGCGCCTAACTTACTAAGAAAAATATCTGTATATTTTTGTAAACCAAAATTGTAATTGTAATTCTTCTAACACTATTTTATAAGTTAAGGTGGTTCGATTTTCATACAAAATTCAATCTGCTTTAATTAAGGCACTACACACTATTACTACAGAAATATTTGCTCATTTATCTACTTTCGAATATTCGTTTGCGCTAAATTAATAGAAAAACTTTGTTTCATACAGAAATCATACATAAATCAACGTAATTTTTTCATCAATTTTACGTATGTGTGTGTCACAAATGTCGTGTACAAATACGTTGCGTGCGGCGTTGCCACTCTATGACGTTGGCGACGTTGCCTGGCCGACCTGGCAGGATTTGCAGTGCCGTCATGTTTAGTGCATTTTTATTTGACAGTGTTGACACTGACACATAGGGTCATGTTTATTGTGTCAATTTGTTTGTATAAATTGAAAATGATAGCAACGTCTAAATCAAGTTACAAAAATCATCGGTGTTCTGGTCCGCGAAAATCCAGAAAAATTCAGACTCAATTGAAGCGGAATTCATGATGGTGAAGTTTCGTAAGGTAGGTACAGTTTCATTCCTTCATTGTACATTGTAATTTTCTCGTGCCGATCTTTTTAGAAAATAATTCTCACTTCTTCCGTAATGGTAGATATAAGCAGTGAACAATACCTATATAATGTAATTATTACTGTTTTGGTTGCCGAATAGTCAATGTGTCACTAACTCTAGGTTTTTTTTAGGTATTGTGCAAAATGAAGAGGCATTCTTGGAAATAAAATGTTTTCCTTCATTAGCCAGAAAAAGACATCCTCACTGCAATAAAGTAAAATAAAACATTTCCTGGGGATGAAAATTATGGAATTTTGTCTATGAATGAAAAACACAATTATTACTAGGTAAGTAAATGATAACTTTATCAGAATCCATATTGTTGCATCATCTTTCTTCCTATAACATTAGAGATTTTGTGCTATCATGATATTATTTTTCTTTCAGGTACAGGGACAACTACGGATAACAAATATGAAAAAATGTTATTTCATTTGTTGTGTGAATCCATCTACACCAACAAGACATCCACTGCTGGACATAGGCCTCCCCAGGGATCTCCACAACGACTGGTCTTGCAAGACCGGCCAAAATATCGAGAAATAAATAATATAAATAAACATGATAAATATCCCGTTTTCTATAATAGTTATAATTAGAAGGCCATGCAATGTTGTTACTCACTGTACCTACTTGAATCCAAAAAAAAAATATAAAAAAAGTTTTAATTTTATTTTACAATTACTACTTTATTATTAGTACATTACGATACAAGTGCGAAAAGTAGGAAATTGGCAACGAGTGGCGATAAATTGAAACACGACCGAAGGAAGTGTTTTAATCGACACGAGTTGCGAATTTTCTCTTTTCCGCACTTGTATCGTAAATAACTATTTCAAACTGCAAGGGTACGATGATAGATCTCAATTCAATATAATTTTGCAACATTTGGCATTATTAGGTTATAAATTGTATGGAGATGAAATCTATCATCGTACCCTTCCAGTTTGAAAAATACTATAGAGGCTGGGCAGTAAGGGATTGCTTTACTTGTAGAACTATATTTAGCGCTTTAAAAAAAAACTGATACCTGACACTTACAAACCTGGACTTCCTTGGGCTAGTGCTACTAAGTAACGTCAGTATTCTCCATCCTTTCTGAGTTAGAAGAACCCAAAAAGGTGAGATTTGTGAAAGTCAGGTTTTCAATATGTGGCGTTTTCAACCAAACGGGTACCTACTTATTGTTGTCATATTTCCATAAAGCTTCAAAATGAAATCAACCTAATCGACAACCGACAATGTGGTACCTTTTAGTTCAAAACGTCACATATTTTTATAAAACGTTATAAACTAATTTATTAATAATACTGAATATCTGGGAGAAGAAGAAAACATAAGTAAAAACTCAAAAATGCTCGTTTTCCCAGAGATAAGACCTAGCTAGATTGAACCCCTTACAGCAAATTTCATCGAAATCGTTAGAGCCGTTTCCGATATCACTGAAATATATTTCGGTTATATCGGAATCGGACAAGAATTCGAAGACTAAAAGGTATAAGAAACATAACACAAAAAGGACAAAAAAAAGTACCCCTGACGTACCAGTCTCGAACCCGAATCCTCTTGCACGTATTTCCACGAACATACCGCAACGCCATTGCAGCATACTTACACTGCATGAAATTGTCTACTACAAGCATCACGGAAACACTGTTTGCATGTGTGAGTAATAGTAGGAAATAGCATGACAGAAACACTCTGTCGACTTTAAAAGTGTTTTTTGCACTAATGAAGTATTTAATGTTTATTATAATAGTTCAATATTTATGTAAAGAGTGCGCTAAACATACTTTTAAGTATACAGATACCAACACTATTCCACAAAAAAATAAAACCTAAAAATTTGCGAAAGTGACGCCATCTAGCGGGGTTTAAGCTTTGGGTAACCTAGTCGAACCACCTTAATGTAATATGTAACTAACAACTATGGATTTATGTCCGAAATAAAATTCTTTTATTTAAAAAAAAAGGCGCGATGTTTCTCTTTCCAATAATACTAAACTTGTTACTTAGAAAGTTGTTCTAGGGCCACAATATTATTTATTTCTAGCCCTAACCCGTTGGTCATTATTGCTCCTTCTGTTGGCGTTTCTGTAATATATTATTTATTTCTGAGCGCCAAGACTTATATGGTTATGATTTTTATTATAATATTCTTGGAAAGTTGGCTCGTAAAGATGTTTGTGAACTCAACTGTACTTATTCGACTTTTATTAATTCTCGGACTACAAGATATCAGAATCAAGCAGAAACAAATTGTTAGCCATAAATAATCTGTGACACAAATCTAATTAGATTGATGCATAATGACTGTCAAAAGGCTAATTCTGTTCTAAACTTCGAAATGAGTTTACGGAATGTCTTTTTATCTATCCTATATTCACCGCGTGAAAGAATGTTGCGTATTTCCATCGTATTTCCAACCCAAAGACCCAAATGAGTGGACGGGAATATGCCATTCCGTGAATAAAGTAAGCAGGGGCGTTGTTCATAAACCATTTCGCTTTCAGTGCCCATCAGTTCTATCAGCATCAGCGAGGGGCTTAGCCAAGTGAGAAACATTCAAATATACATTTTTTACTCGATGTTTCCATTTTCTTCGTTTTTTTTAATAAAACATCCTGTTGAAGCTATTGGGTAAGGTTACGTTAGAGGCAGGAAGTTTCTGGATAAACGCACAGTCAAGTACTGCGGGCTATCTAAGTGGTGAAGATGGAAATGTTGTAATGGCTGTAAGAAGTAGCGATTAATCCGAACAAATCGTTGGAGTACTTCCCGTTATACATGATACAGAAAATGCAGAGCCAGGCTATACTCTACGCGCTATGATCGTTGTTAACTTGAGGTCCAGTAACATTAGTTATGAATTCGCAATCAAGACAAAGTGTTAGTTGAACTAGATACCAGCTGTGAAATATCTGAATCATTCTCATTAAGGGGATGACAATAAAGGGTGCGGGTAAAGGGTCGGAATTCCGTCAGCCGAGACAAATATATCGCAAAACATATCGCCATCAACGACAGGCGTGTACAGTCAACCACTGTTAAAAAAGTTACGATCTCAGTACACATACCTACCTATACACCCAGGTGCAAAATTGCATGGCCGCTTTATTAATAAATTCATTCATAATGTTCCCATGTAATTTTGCAGCTCACCGTAGGTATCTGTGGCGGTGCGTTAAAAATATTCGTAGATAAGCCAGTGCCAATGCTAATTTGGCTTTTCTTTTCTTCATGACCTTAAAATGTGCTTAAACTGTATGAATATCAGAAAAGCCGGTATAATTCCAGTTCTGAGAGTGAACGTGGACGCCCCCTGCCGCTGATTTGTATTGAATGGAAGTTTGTGTTGTGTGTTCCACTTTAGCGTCAAAACTATTAAGTATTAACTATTAAAATAAGGTGTCAATCGATTTGTTTGCATAGCGCGAGTGACAAGGGCTAGGGACATTTAACCCAGGTTTGATGAAACATGTAAAGAAATTTAGATAAAACTAACCAGCAGTTGGAGTGGATCGAACATTTTCTGATTCAGGCATCTTTTGTCAAAATAATAATAAATGAGACACGAGTATACCTGAAGGTTACTCTAATTCATTATAGTAAGCTATGTGAATGATTTATACCACAACGCAGTATAATATATATAGGTACACATTAAATATAGGCACGCCCACCAATATTAGTTTTAGATAAATACCACCAGGCCAGTCCTCATCATATTATTGCCCGATAGTTGACACCCTGCTTTCACTTTTACCTATTGCTAATAAATCATTAACAATAAAAGTGATAGCAGGGTGTAATGATATAAGTAAAAAGATGATACTGGGAGAGTAACGAGCATTCAAATATCAACCTTAGTTAGGTAATCTGATCTGATTCTAGATACCAGTATGCGTAACAGGCGTAGAAAACATAGTACGAACCCAAAAACAAGTTACATCTTACATTATGGTTATGAGTATTTACTTAATAAATATCCAATTATCAGATAACCCTTTTCGCATATTGTGTCATCTCATCAGCGCTTGCCCGATAAAAGCTTTTACGTATAAGTAATTCGG
Source organism: Cydia strobilella (assembly GCF_947568885.1). Taxonomy (NCBI): domain Eukaryota; kingdom Metazoa; phylum Arthropoda; class Insecta; order Lepidoptera; family Tortricidae; genus Cydia; species Cydia strobilella. The sequence goes on from NC_086060.1 coordinate 6,316,074, forward strand.
TTATGGAATTCACTCATAACTATTATTGATATCGTTCTTGGTCGCTTTTCTACTTAACTGATTGCTTTACTTAAATTAAAATCAATTATTTAAAATAAGAGTCGTCAGTCTTTAAGGTAGGGCAACATTTAGACTAGTTATTTTAGGCAACCGCATGATCGAAATTGTAAGTTAAATCCTTTTCCGAAACTAAAAAATGACAATGAGTCTTCGCGTGATCATAGGGGTGGCTCATTTCTAGTCCAAAGAATAGGCATGGCCATCCGGCGTTGTCCTGACTTTTTGCTACAGTTCGCTAAGGCAGCCTGAAGTTCACTCATTAGCCTACTCTTAAGAATTTGCACATGCACGTAAATAAATTAGGTACCTTAAGTTTTTTCGAAAACGACTGCAATCTGAATCCCCAATTCTAAGAGCAAAATAAGCCTTTTTAGTTAAGTTCCTTCACAATGTTTTCATTGATCGAAAGCAAATATCAAATGATATTACGTACGTGAATTCCGAGAAATGCATTGGTACGATCGGTTTGGAAGCCTTAAAAACAGCGCTTAATCTAACGTTAATGCTAAATTTCCAGTCGACATATCGATTTACATGTTCCTGTATTATCTTCGTAGGTAATATGTACCGAAGATACTTCTTCCTAACCGATATGCACGCACGCATCGCAAACGCATGTAGTTGTACAGCTACACAATTAAACTAGTCATTCATTCAATTGGATGTGACGTTTTCGTATGTTACTTACGGTTTTTATGCTTAGGGGCATTCTATATCTAGGTACATTTAGTAAGTATCCTGAATTTCACCTGATTAATACAAAATGTACTTCCACTAGGAACAGTGGAATTAGGAACACTGTTATAAAGGGAAAAGTGTGGACTGAACGAAGATGTAGTGACAAAAATTGAGAAAGGTATGTTGAGATGGTTTGGACACGTGGAAAGAATGAGTGAAAGAAGGCTAACAAAGAAAGTGTATAAGGGAGAAGTAGGAGCGGGAGTTGGAAGGGGTAGACCTCGGCGGACTTTCTCTGATCAGATCGGGGAAATCCTGAAGAAACGCCAAGAGCACCCTAAACCGGCGAGCGTGTATAAGAAATGTTATGAAAGTGAAGGAAGTGAAAGAGGTATGTCAGGATGGTAGCAAGTGGAAATCCGTGGTCTCTGCCTACCCCTCCGGGAAATAGGAATGATTATATGTATGTATGTACTTCCACTATAACGTCTTCCAGTGACGTAAGCAAGAAACAAAGACAGGTGCGACCCTACAAATCATCCCAATATAACTACTGTTCCTTAATCTTAAGGTCTTCAATTAACTACCCCAAATAGATGATCCCATTAATGTTGCAAGTGTGAAATTTTCCGCTTGAAAGGTTTATTAATATATAACGTCCTCAATTTAATTAAGGATCTGAAGGGCTGTAATAATATATTATGTTTAATTTTATAGAAATTGCTTTTGTATTGTAAGGGTGCTCGCAAATTAAATAATTATTGGCACGTTCATGCTGTGTATAATTAAGTTAATAGCGTAATTTACGCCAAGAGTACGTAATATAAAGTAACAAATCAAAACAAAATGTTTAAAATCTGTATCTAACCAGACTTAAGTACATATGTAGTAAAGTGAGTATGAATTAATAAGCTTCGTTAGATTCATTATCATCTGCTGAGACACTACAGTCGCGGGCGGGCCTTACTTAGCCTGGTCAAGCAAATCTCTCCAGTCCGATCTATTTGTAGCTTTCCTTTTCCAACTTTTCACCCCTAAGGTCCTGATGTCCTGGTATACGCCATCCAACCATCTGAGCTTGCGCTTGCCTTTACCTCTGCGGCCCTCCAGTCGGCCTTCTAGAAGGCGTTTAGGTACTCTGGCCTCGTCCATTCATAACACGTGACCGCCCATCGCAGGCGTACGATCTTTATGGTCTTAATGAGGTTAGGCTCATATGTACTTTTGTAACGAATCGATATCTATAACCATTTTGATAAAGTCATTCCTCAGGAGTAGGTCTAAGAAAGTGTCCCAGCAGTTATATATAGCAGCAAAGATAGATATAACTCCGTAATAGATGGATACAGTCTAAGGAATAAACGTGCCTCGAAAATGATGAAAGTTTGATTCTCGTTCAGAGGGCGCTACTAGCTTTGGCCTACTGTCGTATAGATGGCTTTGACGGTTTCGTTTGTTATTTAACAATTTTAACGCATATCAGTGAAAGAACATGGGTCAAAATCATAAAAATAAATAATGCAAATAAAAAAAAACATTTATCCATATTTAAATACATTTTATCGTATTTTTATAAATCTTCATTTTTAGTTTTAAAGTGTGTCGACAGATGGCAGTGAATTTACTGGGGTTACAAAATTTACTATGATAGTACCGCTCTAGTATGTTACCAAAGATAGATATAACTCCGTAATAGATGGATACAGTCTAAGGAAAAAACGTGCCTCGAAAATCACGAAAATTTGATTCTCGATCAGAGGGCGCCACTAGTTTTGGCCTACACTCGTATAGAGGGCGTTGACGGTTTCGTTTGTTATTTATAATTTTAACGCATATATAATAAAAAAAAACATTTATCCATATTTAAATACATTTATCGTATTTTTATAAATATTTATTTTTAGTTTTAAAGTGTGTCGACAGATGGCAGTGAATTTACTGGGGTTACAAAATTTACTATGATAGTACCGCTCTAGTATAAGTTACTCTATGATAGCAGATAGACTGATAATAATCAGATTATTTTATTTAATGATATAAATTACAAAACAAATTTGTCTGACCCAAAATTATATGAATTCACATCACGTTCGGCATAGGCTACAAACTAAACGTTCCTAAATAAAAATCATAAAATAATATCTCTCTCAAAAAAGCTCGTGAGGGTACTACAATTCAGAACCAGTAAATAAATATTTAGACTGAAATACTAAGATGTAAAATTTTCATTATAATATAAAGAAAATACATTATAAAAAAACTTTTATAAAAAAAAGATAAACCGACTTCAAAAAGGATGAAATAAAATATTATCCTTTTTAGGGTTCCGTGTTTAAGTATATGCGTTACCAACTGATATGTTTGAAGTCGGTGCCAAGCCAAATTTTAAACCATATATTTATAGGGATTTTGGTGCAATTCGATAAAGATGCGGCTATATAAGTATGTACGTTGGATTACCTAATGCAGCGTACTACGTAGGCGAACAACACGCGAATGCGAAGCGGCGCGGCACGGCGCCTTAATTAATCCTTTGATACCTATATAGAAGTGTCCTACGTGGGCGATCTCGTTGCGAACGCGAACGAATTGGGCCGGCCGCGCCGTGCCGCGTCGCTTCGCTTCGTGTTCGCGAGTGTTCGCCTATGTAAGACGCAGCGTTACACGACGACAATAAACGAACTTCCTGTACACCTCAGAACAGAACACACGGTTGAACCTTCTTGGCGCAGTTCGTACCATGCTTGTCGGCACGTTAGTGCAAATCTAATACGTTTTGTCGTCGTATTTTTTTAAAGAGCATTTCTTACTAATTCTTAAACAGTCATAGCACGCAAGTGTGGGATTGGGACTGAGTTATTTTCTGTCGCTTATCCAGAGGACTACATTTCAAAATATAAAACAATTCAAGGAACCTTCATGCAAAATTTCAGCTAAAGCGATTCAGTTGTTTAGCCATGAAAAGGTAGCAAAGAGGCAGAAATCATTGCTTTCACGTTTATAACATTTGTACAGTTGTAATGGGATTTATAGACATAAAGCTGATTATTTTTGACTGGTATTGTTACTACTTGGAGTACTTGGCTTGGCACCGACTTCAAACATATCAGTTGGTAACGCATATACTTAAACACGGAACCCTAAAAAGGATAATATTTTATTTCATCCTTTTTGAAGTCGGTTTATCTTTTTTTTATAAAAGTTTTTATTTTTCCATTTTTAGTTTTAAGACATTGTTAAGAGCGTGACGCATAAATGAAAAACATAATCATGTTTATCTGTAAATTCGTAAACTTTATTAAATAATCAGAATTTTCCTCGAGTCCGTCTGGGAAATCATTCCTGTCACTAAATCCATTCTCCGCCCCGCCACTGACCCAATCCCTCAAACCCCCCGATCACTCAACCTCACAGCACATCAACCCCTGATCACTGAACCCCTCGACCCTAAACCACCAACCCTTCAACCGCCATTCCCCGACCCCTAACCCCAGACCCCTTAACTCCTAACCCTAACCCCCAATCCCTTAACTCCCAACCCCTCAGTCTCCGACCCATCAACTCACCTCCCCTCAACCCCCAACCTCAAACCCCCCAAACACTAATACCCTCTACCTTCACCTCTCAGTCTCTTTGGTTGTTTCCAACACTACCTACATCAAAAATCATAATACACATACGAGGGAAGTTATCAGTAGCCTTACCACGAGTTTGACATTGATATATTCGCTATCGTGTGCGTAACTTACTGTTTATGCATCTCGCTCGTACTGGCGTATTAGTGTACAAAGTAAGTTACGAAGAATATTTAGTGCCAAACTCGTGGTTAGGCTACAGTTGCACTACATCAAATTGGAGGTATTTGTGAGGAAATGCTTGAGTTACTTTAGAAAACACCGAAATTACCATACACGTGCCTTTAAAAATTGAGGAGTTCCCTCAATTCCTCACGGATTCCATCATCAGATCAAAACCAAAAATATTACGAAAACACCTTGGAGAGGTAACTTCTTTCAAACAGAAAAAGAATAAATCGGATCATGGGTGCCGGAGTAATCGCTGAAATCATTATCATCAAAACAATCATCATCATCAGCTCCACTTCATCAAATTGGTGGTTTTCTAGAAAAAATGATCAAGTTGCTTAAGAAAACGACCAAATCACCTTACACGTGCCTTTAAAAATTGAGGAGTTCCCTCAATTCCTCATGGATCCCATCATCAGAACATCACCAGATTAATGTGGAACCACCTTGGTGGTAGTTCCTTTCAAACAAAAAAAGAATTGTTCAAGTCGGACCACGGGTCTCGGAATAATCGGTGAACATACATTAAAAAAAATAAAAAAAATAGCCACAACCGAATACAGAACCTCCTCCTTCTATGAAATTGAAGTCGGTTAAAAAACATAAAATATATAAATAGGTGGTTTAGTTTAGTTCCCTTGCAAAATAAATAACAATTTCCGATTAACTAGGTTTTTGCACAGCAGATTTATCTTGTGCTAGACAAATTTGTTTTGTAATTTATATTATAAAATAAAATAATCAGATTATTTTATTTAATGATATAATTTGAAGAGGATAACAGAATAGCAGGTTATAATAATAACGATATTTCAATAGAAACGGGTCAGAGTGCCTAGCCAAGATCGCTTGCGCCAGTGGCGGATCTGCAATGTAGGCCCTGTAGTAACTACTAGCCGCCCCTTTCTCAGCAGCCATCTATAGACTGCCGCTCCTAATATCTTGGCGCTCTAGGCCCGCTAGGCCTTTGGGTAAATCCGCCACTGGCTTGCGCTACGATAACGAAAAGCTTTGTGTTTCTCTATCATTCCATATTAGTGCAGAGAGTTGCGTTTCGTTCGCTACGGAGAGTAAATGTTTGGCATATTGGCTACGCACCCGTAAAGCACACCACATTTTAATCGATAGCTTTCCCAAAACAATGTTTCCGCTCGTCTCCTGTCATGTCCCGATGGAATATAAATATATCCTAAATCTATCATTCAAATATTTTCGTTGAGAATTATCTGTTACCATTGCTTCACAGAAATGTGAACGGTATTCCAGAAGCAATATGGGTGGTCTTGGTATAAGGCGAGCCAATGAGAAAAGATATTGAGAAAGTAAAGTGTTTCTCAAAGAAAGAAATGTTATGACAAATGAGTGACGTTTGCGTGGGATATTCTCGCATTTTGTCTTTAGAGTGACAGGGTACATTTTGGGGGCGATATCTTCGATTTTATTTTGAGGTTATTGAAACATTTTGCCACGTTTTGTTTTGAGTTCCCGATAATTCGGCACTGTTGCAAATTACAGCGTGGCGGAGTAAATGATGTGCTTTGGTTGCGGTGTGTGTTTTGATTGTGGTCTACCCACCAACAGTAACAATTTACCCTCATTGATTCGCTTTTTACCCAAAGGGTAAAAACTAAAAACGGGACCCTATTAATAACACTCCACTGTCCGTCTGTCTGTCCGTCTGTCTGTTCGTCTGTCTGTTCGTCTGTCTGTCTGTCTGTATGTCTGTCACCAGGCTGTATCTCATGAACCGTGATAGTTAGACAGTTGAAATTTTCACAGATGATGTATTTCTGTTGCCGCTATAACAACAAATACTAAAAAGTACCCTAGGTGGGCGAGTCCGAAATGTTTTTTCTGTACGATGTTTATGAAAATATCTTTTTATTTTCTCTTGTCTCTCTTTCTCTGTTTTCTTTAGCTTGTTGCTTGGTTAGCTGCAGTGATTCTTCTCACTTGATGGTCTCATCGGAACATCAGTGCTGGAAGTAGCCACCAGCATGCTGAGATGAGCCCATTTTGTGACTTTTTAGAGTGACTGTTATAATTTTTGGCCCCTCCATAGTAATAGGGGGTATTACTGCAATGTTCTGCCATCAGAATGCAGCACTAGCCCCTTTAGTAAACCACAGAGTAACTTATACATACTGTGCCTATAACAGTTTTTTGACAAGTTTTCAGAGATAATAAAATATGACATTGATGCATCAAGGCGGTTAGTTTACAGAGGACCTACCGGGAAACGAGAATCCGAAATTTCGCTACCTTATCGCTCGAATATGCAAAGAGTGCCAGAGATTTTCTTGTTTCGCGATAGACCCTCAGATTGTGGTAGTGGCGCCCCCTACGCAGAGTTTCGCGTAATATTCCCTATTGACTTCTATTGCCTTGTTTGTTTCTGCCTTATATTGAGTGAACAATTACTATGGAGGGGCCAATAACTACCAGTCATACTACGTTTTTCTTATATGTATTATGTTTTGTTTGTGTTTGTGTTTACGAATAAAATACTTCTATTAGATATATTATATTCTAATAATGTCAGAGAACGAGTTTGTGGTGTTATTTTGGCCACTCTACCTAAACAAAGCATGTTATAGAAATGATTTCAGAAATTCGTTGTGACAAGTAAGATTTACATGTTCAAATAAGTGACATCTGTCATTGGCTTTGCCTCAGACACGATCTACGTGAATAATAAAATATTTTATTGGCAATTTGGGTACGTGTTGACGTGAAATAAGACATTGTCAAATATTGTACATACATAAATCAAGCTTTAGATTTAAGAGGCCGTAGTCGATTTTGGAGCAAAAATTTTAAATTGATAGATTTAGTCGTTGAAATTATACACGTTTTGTTACGTAATATCTAAATAACAAGTATTGGTTTCTATTAGCACGTTTTCTCATGTTGCCTTTTAATAATGAGGTCGCGAGCGTGCGTCACCGGTAATATATGAAGAGAAGGGGCAGTTTTTAAAAATTCATCAAAAAATTATGGTGGTAAATTATACAAATTGATGTATAAGAATAGTTTCAGCAAATGTTGTAGATTGTTCAAGTATCCAAATTACGTTGAAATTAAGTCGATTTTCAGAGAAATTGTAACTTGTTTTGAAGTAATTTCTGGAGAAAATTGAATTCGTTTAACTTTCATTTCCTCGAACTCTAAGTCATATAACAAAAATGTAATCTGATAAAGGTCAAGTACAGAATATGTGTAATACAAATTTACCATTTTTAGCAGTCCAAACTTTACGAAATTTACAAATAAGATCGACAAAGTCAGTGCTTTACGCGCGTTTACCTAAACGTCCTTCAGAAAAAAAATCATTACTAATTTAGTGAGTCTGTTTTCAATAAATTGATCTGATAAAAGGCAAGATAAGAAGACGTGCTAATAGAAACTAGTACTTGTTATTTCAATTTGGTAACAAAAGGTGTACAATTTCATCGACGAAATCTATCAATTTTACATTTTTGCGACTAAAATCGACACCGGCCTCTTAAGATAATTGCCTTACCGTATGATGCCATACAGCGCCTTCTACTTCAGTGGCTAAAGACCAGGCTACTTAAGTGGTATTCAGATTTTACAATTTCATAAACTTTTGATTTTGTTATGATACCACCCTTGCCCGACTCGCAGTGCTTTTCTGCGCACCGATAAGAGGCAATGATTTTAAAATCTAAATACCGTTTACATCTTTGTATATTCCTTGTGACTGTTCGCACCTAGCTGCTGTTCCATATCAGCACTAAAGCTTATCACTTTAAATAACTACACTACTATTACTTTACTACTACTACACAGCTACTTTACTATATAACCTTTGAGTCATATAACGCTTTCACTTAATTTTGTTTGTTTACCGAATTAATCTTGGATACGGCTCGACCCCATTATATTAGGAAACATCTTCGTTGGCTAGTTTATATTTTAAAAAGAGACATCTAGCGAGCAATTCAGCAACTAATTTACAGTATATAAAATATAAACGTTGCAGGCTGAGACAGAGAAAAAAGGAGACAGATAAACTGCGTGGATATAAAGTGCCTCGCCGCCATTATTAGGGTTCCGTGCCTTGAGGGTTGAAACTTGAAACGGGACCCTATTATTAAGACTCCGCTATCCGTCTGTCTGTCTGTCACCAGGCTTTATCTCATGAACCGTGATAGCTAGACAGTTGAAATTTTCACAGATGATTTTATGTTGCCGCTATAACAACAAATACTAAAACAGAATAAAATAAATATTTAAGTGGGGCTCCCATACAACAAACGTGATTTTTTTGCCGTTTGTTTGCGTAATTGTACGGAACCTTTCGTGCGCGAGGTTGACTCGCACTTGTTCTAAGCACGGGTCCTTGAAAAACTTGCAATGCTCGTCCATTCCGGATTAAAGTACTAAGTAGGCTTAAACTTCAAGACTGTCAGTAATGTGGGTTCTGCTCTTAACGGACATTACATACATATACTATGTAGACGTGTATATATATTATTCGATTCGATTGCGCAGTGCTTGTTAAAAGCATAATTCATAGACATGAAATGAATCATCAGGAAAAATCACCCTGAGCAACGCTTTCCGCAAAGCCACTGATAGAGATAACTATTACTTATAGAGAGCTGACAGCTGACATAAGAAAAATTTGCTGAGTCACGATTTTCTAAATGAGGACCGACTAAGGGCCACTTGCGCGTTCCAGGGTTAGCCACCTAACTCGGAGTTAATCGTTTATACAGAATTCAACTGTACTGTACACCCCCACCTTCGGGGACTTTTAGTATTCCCCTGCAACCTTCTTTAAAAGTCCTTCGGGGTACTCAGTGTTAGACAATTTTGCCTACAAAACATTCATAGGAGATATGCTTTTTCCTTCCTCCTTTTCAATACAACAGGCTTAACGCGAGCTTAGACTTATATACACTCAGCTATACAAAGTGTAAGGAAACGCTCCGAAAAGCCCTTCAAAATTTGACGTACGAAGACACAGAGAATCTACTATTAGTTGTGAAATGATTATTTTAAGCGATATGAATAGATTTCTAACAGGATAAATACGATGAGTATTCCATTATTATAGTATGATGATGTATGTATTAAGTTGCTAAATTATAGTATTATTGCTGTGTATTTTGTATGTGAAAATTAATTTCCATTAACAATTTTTGCCATATTTCTCGCCTGAAACACAGGATACCCTAGTTCAGGCGTGTAAAACGTCACTATTTTGCAAATCTTTGTTTTGTATGAATGTAAGCATCCTAAGTGTTTTTTGAATAAATTATGTTTGTTCATGTTTATGTTTGTTTATGTTTATATTTATGTTTATGTTTATGTTTATGTTTATGTTTATGTTTATGTTTATGTTTATGTTTATGTTTATGTTTATGTTTATGTTTACGTTTATGTTTATGTTTATGTTTATGTTTATGTTTATGTTTTAGTTTATGTTTATGTTTATGTTTATGTTTATGTTTATGTTTATGTTTATGTTTATGTTTATGTTTATGTTTATGTTTATGTTTATGTTTATGTTTATGTTTATTTTTATGTTTATGTTTATATTTATGTAATAAAATAAATAATAAAGGGTGCTTATAATTAAATACTTTTATATAAAAAATGTCTACTTTAAACTGATTGTCAATTAGTCTTAGTTATAATTTATTATGCTTAGCCAAATATAATTATGTTAATATAGGTACTAATTATGTTATCTTTTGACATTAAATATTATTGTTAGCTTTAAGTAAGAAATATTGTACGCCATTAAGATGGTAGGCTATGGTTTTAGTACCCATAAAATGTAACACCTTTTTTTTTACCTATAGTCACAATAAATATATTATGATTATGATTATGATTATGATTATGTTTAGTATGTTCATCTGGACACCACGAGGTATAATTGTACCAATTTACAAAACTACACGAATTATTCCCCCTGATAATTTGACGTGGCTAGAATACTTAATCCAAATCAATGAAGGAATTTTTGGTTCAGCAGAGATTCAGATTTCAAATAAAGCTAATATAAATATCGATTGCTCTGCCCCCGATTCACTTAACATTGTAACTTGACTCATTTGAAAAGTTCGCCTTCATTGTCAATTTAGGAATGTTAATTAATAATTATTTTCCTCTGACGCTTATGCCGTCGAAACTCATATAATTAATGATGAAAATTTATCTTAAGATATTCTTAACAGCAGCTTTATGAACTAAAAGTTGTTTAGATGTTTGTGGAATTTATACTTATAAGTCGTTTTGGATTTAGGTCTTAAAGCAGAAGTTCATGCAGGCTTCGGAGTATAAATTTTTAATTTGTGAAAGTTTGAGAAGCTTCGCACGGGAACGGGAATGCATGAATAATTATTTGGTAGTCAAATTCTTTGCATGCCTTGTATATTTCCTATTATACCTCATTGTTATCCTGACTCCTAACTATTTCTCATCTATGACTCCTAACTATTTCTCAACATTTACAAAAATCACTTCATCGGGTCATTATTCTAGGAAAAATCTTAACACCGCGAAGTAGAAACGGCGTGCACTAAGCACAGTGACATCTAGTGAGATGGTTTGGTAAACAGTTAAGTTTTACAAACATGCCCATTGTTTTCATATGTTAAACTATTTGGATACATTCAATATATTTTTAGGAACATGTTACATGATGTTCCGTATTTTTTACAGGGTTTCAGAAGTCAGTAATGACGAGATATAATGGCGTGCTAACGCCATCTCTGTGTACATAGACGAATGATATATAATATGTCCAATGGCTAAGGTCACCCCTTAGCCATTGGACAAACCCTGAAATCCCACGTAGGGTAACTTCTCAGGAATGCTCTAACGTTAATATTTTTTTAAATTAGAACAAAAGATAAAAAAATACATTTTCTAACAAAAAATAATTCCAATGATCGACAACAAAAAGAAACATACTGTATTAATCTTACCTACTTTGCTCGAAACTTCTAAATTAAATTAATTTTAAAATCGCTATAAAATTATAGTTAGTGACATAAAAAAAGCTATAATTCCCGTGGGAGTAAAATGGACTTTACCTCCCGCTGAACACGCGTGAAATAGCTCGCTTACTAAGCTTGTGTGATGAAAATTATGTAACAATTGTGTCCTAAATCCTCATAGGGGCTACAGTATGGGATTCTTCAAAAAAGGAGTGTACAGGTTTTTAAAGGGTTGGCAACGCGCATGTAATATCTCTGGTGTTGCAGGCTTCTATAGGCTACGGTGACTGCTTACCATCAGGCGGGCCGTATGCTTGTTTGCCACCGTCGTGGTATAAAAAAAAGAAGTTGCCAGAGAGCATGACGTCAAATTTCATCTTATTCGGTTCAGTGGTTTAAGTGTGAACAGAAAGACATGTAGACATATACATACATTCGCATTTATAATATTTAGTAGGGTTAGTAGTTATTTATTTTATTTATTTATTTAAACTTTATTGCACGATATAAAATTGTACAAAAGGCGGACTTAATGCCTTAAGGCATTCTCTACCAGTCAACCATTGGGTCAAACAGAAACGTGTAGTTAGTGCAGGATTGTAGAAAGCGAGAGGAAATATGAAACACAAATCAAATTATTCTAAACAATATATATTTTGTTTATACACTTACACATATAAGAATAATAACAATATATACCTATATATATACAAACATGCATACATACATACATATATAAATAAATATTGTATTATGTACCCAAGTATACAAGTAACATGCGGATCATTTATTTTTAAGCGAGTTAGAGAGGTGCTTACGTAATTTTCTTTTAAAAGAAAATTTGCTCTGTGCTTGCCTTAAAGGAAGAGGGAGATCGTTCCAAAGACGAATTGCAGTTATTGTAGAGTAATACAATGCATAAAGGAAATTAAATTGGTTTTAGCGAAAAAACTATTCACAAACATATGACGTGACCCTGAAATAACTAAAATACGACCCTGACGTTACCAACACACAAAAGTAAATCTTTATACCACAGATAATATAAACTTTAATAATTCAGCATTCCTCACCCTCGTCAGAGATGCCATCCACGCTTATAGTACCTTTAAACTAATAATAATCGCATGGCTTTACCTCTATCCAGGACAAACAGCCTAAAATAGTGTAATATTACGACACTTAAAACCTTCCTACCTTAAATATCATCGTTCAAAGGACTCAACGAAATGTGAAACTTATTTCTTAAAGAACAAGATTGAAATTGATAAGTATTCTACCGTTGTCAAACGCTTATTGTATTTAATATTCAGAGGCTTAAGCTATGACGTTCAGTTCGGAATAGGGGAGTGGGGGCCTAAAGCGGGTAAGCTAACGATTTAGGAATAAAACTAACTTTTATTTGACGAATTTTATTCCATTCGACAGAAAAAATATTGAACTTCAATATGAGACAAAAAGACTGCTCTGATAATTATTTATAAGAAAAATAAAGACTCCCCAAAAACCTACCCTTCTCTAGCTTACAGCGAGTAAGCACTACAAATGAGGAGAATTTAATCATAAAACTAATTTTGTGACTTTAATTGTGCATCTAACTGTCATAAATAAATTTATATTCATGTCATATCTTTTTAGTCGAAAAATAATAAAACCAAAAACGTAATGGACTAAAGACTGTAGACCATCAAACCCGGCCTTGCATGATCTGGTGTATTTTTTTACCGAATGCACATTATTCTGTAATTATTCTTATTTATGATAAAAATTCGATCATATTATAATCTATGTTCTTCTGTGAGTTTCGCCGAATATATTCCATCATATCTAAAAAAAATGTCCAGCGTTTTTTGATAATAATCTTCACTCGCTTCGTACTGAAGAAAATATAAATACAATGCCACAATTGTATTTATATTTTCTTAAGCTGTTTTATGCTCATTAGAATGCCATCTTACCAAAAACATACTTTTTGACTCTTTTCTACTTGAGGTACCTAGTCAGGAAAACTTTCTACTCCTAGCACTGAAAGTTGTTTTTATATGAGAGGCATTTTTTTTGTCAAAAGTCAACAAAGTTAAACACTTCAGAACTATCTCAAACTGAGCACAATCAGAAAAATGTTAGGTACTGTGAAAATTGAAAACCATTAATGACATTTTGCAATTACTTTGACATTTTGCACTTAATTATACATTAAAACAGCGCCTATCCTACTCTACCCGCTTTAGGACACTCTACCCTAGACGCGAAAAATGTTAGTTTGAATTACAAAGACTTTAGTATAATATCTTACGCTCCTCAGTCCACGTTTAGTTCAAAGTACGCTCAGCAGTAAACAATTAAGTTCAAATATACTTTATTCATTTAGGCCTAGCAACAGTAGCAACAAGCACTTATGAATGGTAAATAATATGTACATATATATTATCTTAAGCTAATTATCAGAGCAATTTACTGATGTTAATATTAATCCATAATAATATTGAATTATTATACAGATAAAATTTAATACTAAGAATTTCACAATTTGGGTCTACACGTGTAAACATCACTACACCTTACAAAACAAAGTCCCCCGCCGCGTCTGTCTGTTTGTGTGTATGTATGTACGCGATAAACTCAAAATGACACCTATCAATAGAGTGATTCTTAAGGAAGATTTATTAGGTGTATACATAATTTGTTAAGGTTTTGTGTAGGTAACCCGTGCGATGCCGAGGCGGGTCGCTAGTATTACCTATGAATTTTAATTTGTTACACTGCGAAATAGTTCATTAACTTACAATTATTATTTCAGAAAGGCGTTAAACTGAATTGAAAGTATTGAGGAGCGTAGATTAATATTTAAAATTTCGTTACTTGTAGGAGCTCTCTCAGTCATTGACGCAAGGCCAGGATTACACTTGTAAGTTTTACTTACGTAAGTAGGGACAAAGCTATTTGCTAGAATGAGATAACGATATTCATATCTCATTCTGTAGTATAGCTGTGTCCCTACTTACGTAAGTAAAACTTACGAGTGTAATTCTGGCCCAACAAACAAACACACACACACACACATATACATGCACACGCGACGAACAGACAGACAGACAGACGAAACTATAAGGGTTCCTAGTTGACTACGGAACCCTAAAAAAAAGTGTGCGCGTGTAATCTTTACGCGCGATTGAAGTTTACTTGCGTGAAGAAGTTTTAACTTCTTTGACGTTTATCGCTATGTTGGCACTTTGACGTGTGTCCTACTGCGTGTGTCACTATTAAGCGTTACTTCCGTCAGAAAAAATCTGAGTTACCCTCTAGTCGCGCCTAAAGAAGTTTTACTTTAAAAAGTTCAGACAAATCCAAAAAGTACGCTGCTGTTTAGGTATACCTAGTCTTGGAGGAATTGGTATATGTAGTTAATTATGAAGGTACCTATTAAACAAGTGGACCATATTTGTGGTGCCGGATTAGAGTTGGGTGGATTTACGGTATTTAATTTGATAACCATCCGTTTCCCTTGTGGCAAGAGGCACCCACTTCATTATCAACATCTCGGAGCAATTTTCAAGTATCTACTTAAATAATTTAATCACCATGAAGTGATTCATTGGATATTTTAAGCTTTAAACTCTGATTATTAGGGTCAAGAGGATTATTTCCTTTGTATAATGTAAATATGTAATTATATTTTTGTAAAGAAATATAACATGACTTTAATGACTGACGTGTTTATGTTTCATCAGAAAAACCCACGCATAAAAATGACAGGTCTGTGGAAAAACCAAAGAGTACATTTGACATAATAATTTCAGAAGCTGAACATACCGCCCACCAAAATACTTATTTTATACTTAGATAGGTTTAACTGTAAACAAAAAAAAAACAATAAATAGCAACTGTTGTCACAAACCCTAATCTAATGAAATATTACTTATTATACATTGCATGCACAATAACAACATAACATTTGCAACTATTCAATATTGATCATGAAACACAACAATTCATCATCTTCCTCGCGTTATCCCGGCATTTTGCCACGGCTTATGAGAGCCTAGTGTAAGCTTGACAATGAATCCTAAGTATTGATGTAGGCACTAGTTTTTACGAAAGCGGCTGCCATCTGACCTTTCACCCCAAAGGGGGAACTAGGCCTTGTTAGGATAAGTCTGGTTTCCTCACGATGTTTTCCTTTACCGAAAAGCGAGTGGTAAATATCAAATAATATTTCGTACATAAGTTCCGAAAAACTCAATGGTACGTGCTGGGGTTTGAACCACCGACCTCCGGATTGAAAGTCGCAGGCTCTTAGCGCTGAAACACACTTTCTAAAATCAAGTCTCTAAAAACTCCGTGCTCCCATCTAGAACATAAACGTCCTTTACTCGTTACATTGGGTATCAGTTTAATCCCATTTTGACTGAGAATGACAAAATGAATTTAGAGAGTTTGAATGGCGCTCCTGGTTCAGTAAGAATATACTCGTTATATTTAAACAAGGCAATTTGTAATTATCACCATAGCCAACTCATATTGATCATAAAAAAAACGAAAAAATTAAGCTATACAAAATTTCAAAACGTAATTGGCCAATATATATGATACTAGGTACCTACCAAATCTTAAGTTCCAAAAAGCAGCTAGACAGCACAAATCTCCCCACGATCGGTCTACTCGCTATTAATATTAATAAGGCGAAATTGCGGCGCACTAATCCCCATCGATGTCGAGCACGCCGGCGTCCGCGGGATGCAATTTGGCGCTAACTGCAGCCATTTTACAGCAAATAACGCTCTTACGATTTCATGGCGCATTCCTCGCAAGAATGCGCTACTAAAATAGATATGGGTACGTAGAAAAATAAAAGTTGTGTTGACAATAATATGAAAGTTATGAATACCTGGGTTGTTTTTTATTTGGCAGATTTAGATAACATTTGGTAGTTAGATAGATAAGAGTTCCCTATTCTGTACAATTAATAGCGCAATATCTCCGTGTGTCCTAAAAATCTTACTCTGACTGAGGGATCAGCCTACCTAAATAAATTTAATTTGCGCTATTAAGACTTAGCGTAAGTAAAAAGCCCAAATGCGCTCTGTGCTTATTAATATCCTATCAAATTACCATAACTTTGATCTAACAATAGTCCCCTTGATCATCTGCCATGCATCGTAATAAACCAGTAAGTAATTAATATCTTTGAGAAGCATATCTATGCTATCTACGGTATCTACCACATCCAATTATAACACGAGCGAGCATTCATTTCCTGTGAGGAAATCAAGATGTTCAAACAACACTAATGAGATATTTTGGTGAATTTGGTGATTTTACTGCGCCGATGTGTTAATTGAATTTTGCGAGTGGATGCTGTAGTTACAAAAAATAGCGAAAACGGGAACTGAAAATTGTGGGTTTGAAGCAAAAGTTGCTTAAGCAACGTTTCGTTAACGAAAAGCAAAAATGCATCGGGATGATAGAAGAATGATCTTGACGCGACTTTATTAATTTTGAAGACCTCGCCCGCTTAGTAACTTCGGCTGCTGACTGTACTTACTGGTGGTAAAAAGTATAAATTTGCGTTAGTCTCCTCTTAATGCGCTATGATAGCACTATACAGTGTGGAAAAAAATTAATGGGCCCTGGAGGGAAAGTACCTCAAAACCTTAAGTTAGTTAAATGTATAATTTTGGTGCAATAAAGAATATTTACTAACTTAGCTCATTTTACTTAAAGGACATTCTTTTATTTTTAAAAAGAAACAAAACTGCATTCGAAGTTTTTTTTTATTCGCTTCCCTCATCCGGGAGGCAGCCTGTTCCCCTCAGTGGGATGTATAATATAAAAAATGCAACGTTAACCTACCTACAATATATAAAATGTACTTGTACATGTTTACCGTCTCCGGCGGCGCCTGACGGCAAACGCAACCGGACACCGTGAGGGCCCTCGTTGTGAGAGTTCCGTCCGTAAGTGCCACTACAAACAGTATAGATGAACGCCCAGATACATTGAAAGGTTGCAAATAAAGCGAAAGGTTAGCTTTATTTGCAACCTCTCAATGTATCAAACGGGCTTAAAACGCTCAGATAGCGGCTAGGCTATCTGAGCGTTTCAAGTCCGTTTTACGAAACGTTTATAGGCTTGCATGAAGATTATATTTGTATGACAACTGCAACTGCATTACTGCTGCGGCGCGGACGCAGCCGCTGCAATTGTCAATTCTTATTACTGTCATGATTCGAACATTCAATTAGTTACTCATTTTATCTAGGCAATTGGCAGTAATAGCGCCCAAGTCAAGGCCGCAGCAGTACTACTGTACTATGCTGTGCTATGGGTGAAAGCTCATTGATAGGATAGGTAAAATAATGAAATGTAATCGCGAGAGTTTAAAGTGTTTCATTGGTAGGATACATTGGTTTTTAGTACGAGACTGAAGTCATTCATAAGCCCACAGGATGGCTGATGGATGTCACTAGTACTCGTACAAGCGACAACTTAATACCGTATCATATCTATAGGTATATAAGAGATCTAGTGAGCGTGTTTAAGGAATTCATACGCTTGTGTAAAACTGCTCGTAGCAATCTTTGGAGGTGAGCTTTATCGCACATTATCAGGCATTTTGTCAAAAAAATTGTCATTAAAAAAAATAAAAAAATCATATCTGCAAGCTGTTGGCGATAATGATGGCGGTTTAAACGCTTTCACCCTCTAACAGAATAACTTAAGAAAAGTATCGAGCCGATGCCTCAATTTCGCCGTCACCCATACTTGTAAACTTGGATCTTCGAAGCGGTCGTAAATTCTATAAAGCATTTTACTCCGATCACAGAGGGCGTTGGTTGACAGTCATAATTATTTCGTCTTCGCAGTTAACGATAAGATGATAATAATTTGTATGTTTTTACTATATTAGTACCTACTATTATACTCCAATTTGTATTAATCAAGCATTAAGGGGCCCACTGACTATCAGTCCGCAGGACGATATCGGCTTGTCAGTTTTTCGGTACTGTCAAATTTTTGTTCTAACTGACAGGCCGATATCGTCCGGTGGACTGATAGTCAGTGGGCCCCTTTAATGATACAAGACTGATTGACTTGTAGTAAGAACAATCCTTTTAACTTGGAATTTGGAGACCTTCGTTGTAATTAGCCATGAGTCTATGTTATGTGTGTGTTAGGGACACTGTGTCAAAACTCGTACTTGGTGAAGCTGTAATTAATTCACTAATCTTTGTGACGTGGCGCAGAAATTAAGGCCGTATTACAGTTATAATCCTAGCAGACTGTAATGAGCATTTATATATAACAGAGCAATAATTGAGCAATAATTGTGTTACCTATAAGTGGAAACTGTTCTGGCTGTTGTGTTAACTCAATTTGTTAAACTATATGTGTGATTATATGCTGTTTGCAATAAAAAAATAAAATAAAAAATAACTATGTTTGTTTGTTTACCGTGACATCGTTGTTTCGTAAAACTTAAGCCATATTTAGATTTAACAAATTGTTACGGTTTTGATACGAACTTGAAGATTGCTGACGGTGATTGGTGCATGCGAAATAAGGGAAATTCGTGCGTAAGATGCACGCCAATCACCAAGACGATTGTCAAGGTCCTGTCCAAATCAGTTCAAAACCATAACATGTTGTTAAATCTAAAACAGGCTTCTTATTTTGTGGTTTACCTCTTTGACTGAGGTATTTTGTGCGAAAGTAAACACCACCTGTTCCTGCTGTCTTTGACTTGAGTGTGAATTTTCATGGTATTTAGAATACCCACTCTTTAAGTCTTCAATTTATAAAAGACGCAGGAAATTGCTTTGTTATCCGACTAAAAAAGTAGGCCAAGTAGGAAAATGCCAAATTAATTTATAATTTTAGGAATCCAGTGGTCGTGAGTTCAAGTCTCACTTAATATAGTGATTTTTTCCGCTTTTAAATGTATTCTAAGCTAAATAGAAAAATACCAAGTTTAATGTGTTGAACATATATTTATTTATACTAACAGGGGCTTTAACGATCTCCTAGCCTAGTCCCTAGTAGGAGGTCCCGGGTTCGAATCCCGGTAAGGGCAATTATTTGTGTTCATCACGAATATTTGTTGTGTGTACATATTTAGAATAGGTAGTTATTTTTTTAAATGTTGCTGACAATTTCATGACTAGGTTAAAATTTTGTCATATAGTAATACATAGTTACCTACACAACGTGTTCCTGTGAGCTATAGCTATACAACGTATACCTATTATTGATACAACTGCATATTATTCTAAAGGGGCCCACTGATTATCAGTCCGCCGGACGATATCAGCTTGTCAGTTAGAACAAAAATTTGACAGTTCCGAACAACTGACAGGCCGGTATCTTCCGGCGGAGTGGTAATCAGAGGGCCCTTAAGGGTAAATAGGTATATGGCACTAACGAACCAATTCTCATATGTTTTATTTAAAATGCACGATGAGTACTTGTATTAGCTAAGACTAAAAATTTCTTTCATAATCGTTTAATAGCACTACACCATACGTCCAATTTGAATTCGTAGTTATATAAAATATATACCTACGCTGTCCGATGCACCTATTGTAAACCAGTGATATAGTTGTCTCGATTCCGCAAATGGGCAGCCATTTATCCCGCCGTCACCAGATGAAGATCATACAATAGACGTAACGACGTCAATTTTAGGACAATATTAAGAAGGCCGTTATTTCAGATATCGACTGTCATTTCTCTTGCGAAATTGGTTAGGGGAAAAGCCGTTGAGTACCGACTGCGGAAAGGCCCTCAAGAATGTACTGACGGTTGGGTTAAGATCGCTGGGATTGTAGGAGGGCAATGCATGACTGTTCATTTTGCAGTGATATTTGGAGGAGGCCTATGTGATACCCATATGTATTGGTACGTATAGTACGGATAGGTATATATGTATATAGACACATACCACAGCTGATCGCTCAGTCAGTGAACTAGAGAGTAGGTTAAGCTTTTAGTAAATAATTTAATGTCAATACGAACGGAAGTGCATCTGCCTGCAATTTTAGTTCTTAAAATCGAATACGCCTGCTAGTGTTCCTGGCTCCTACACAATTCAGCCTATAAGTAGTGGACGTTATTCGGGGGGTAAAGCATGCGACGAAATGATTTATTAAAAACCTGTCTTAAAACTATTTGGAAGCAGTCTATTGTACACTTTTTAAAACTTTAAAATTATATCTTGATTTAGGTCACTGCAATACTGTGAGTTTCACGACAGTAATTATTTCACGAAATTACTTTTGCATATATCGAAACTACTTTCGTGAAACTGATTTCAACATGCATGACACTAATTTCGTAATGTACATCCCGCTTAAAGGTTAAAAACTAATTATCAATAAATCAATCAATCAAATGTTTTATTCGTGATAAACTTAAAACTAAAATTACATACAAAAGTATAACTAAAGCTATAGGAATTTATAAAATAGGTAGGAGTTGAAGTTTACCACGAAATGGTCTCGCCTCAGCATAATGCTGAACCGAAGGTCAGCGCTGATCTTCCGGCGGGACCATTTTGGGTCACGATCGCAGCCGTACGACACGGCCCAACCATAAGCTGAACGCAGCCTTTGCAGCATCGACCAGCGCCATCTTGTCTACTGTCTATGGCAGTACTTGACAATGTCATTATTGACAACAACAAGTGTATAAGAATAAGAAATGGCTATGCCGTACAACGCGATAAAATATATTTTTGCCTTTCATTCGTTTAAATTTACAAGTAGCAAAAGAGATAAAACAAATACAACAGAACAAAAGTGGTGAAGTTTACTTTGTCAAGGTGAAAGTTTCCGCAGTTGACCATGGAGTGATCGTGCCTATCTACATAGTTGGGAGTTTATACTGTGCACTAAGGGAATTACATATATTAAGGAAAATAAATAACAAGATAGCTACAAGAATATAACCACACGCGCAATTGTAATGTGGGACAGCGAAGAAATTCATTACAACAACAACTATATACATATTTACAGACGCGTTGGGTGACCGTGTATAAAGGACAGAAAAAACAGGTATACATTATTTTTGACTTGGATAATGTAAAATACGTAACTATGACTAAAATTATATTACATTATATTCTATTAAAATTATATTAAAAGCAACTTGTGTCATGTCGTAATGCCTCCTGTGACTGCTGGTGTTGAAGTATAAGTATTTTAAGTTTGGTTTTAAAAGTTGTTAAACTTTATAGGTTCCTGATTGGAGGGGGAATAATGTTCTAGCACTTGATTCCTACATACCTAAAACTCCCACGAAAAGCCGCCGACGCATGTTGAGGTGTCATCAATTGTACACTGCAATTGCGTGCTCCAAGTGACCTACGAGTGATAATGATAGTGATAATATCCATGACAACTTCTCGAAGAGATATGACGGGGATCTGTGTTTTACTACGCCAAAAAGGTAAATACCTATATGTAAATACATTACCTAGGTACTTGTAATGTCATAAATGAAGCAGGCAAATAGTTTTACATTCGAAAAGCCACTTTGTTGTTAGACGTAATTTCAGCGTAGCAATACTCTAAGGTGCTACGAGTCGAACTACGATCGATAATAAACCTACACCGTAGCAACACTATAAAAATCTACAATTACTATGATCGATGGACCTCATTTTTTACAACCGCCAACTCAAACTTACGTTGTGTTATCAAAATGATGTCAGTCGCGCGTGCATTTCACGTGCATTTGACATCATTTAGATTTAATTTTGAAGACACAATGTAAGTTTGAACCAGCCTACATGATAATATAAGCATAAATTAAACTAGAAATTGACAACTACAGGGCGGAGTTTAGGAAAACTTGCGATAACGTTAGATCCCAACGAAAACATAAATGCGAAATGAGAGCCAAGTTCAATAATAATATTAAGAATATAAAAAATAAATAAAAAATAAAATAAAATATAATATGTGTCGTTGTTGACTCGCGCGCACAAAACAATTGAGATCTATATTCTGTAGCCAAGTTCTGTGCTGTGTAGAAAATCCTGAAATTATAAAGGATTTGACTTGGGTAGTTTTTACCAACAAAACAAATTTTAGAAAAATAGACAAATATAATAGCCTACCTATACGTAAAAACTAGCCAAGACAAATCCTTTATAATTTCAGGATTTTCTACACAGCAAAGAACTTGGCACCCATATATATTACATTATTACCATACCATATAGAATTGAGATATACAATGGACTCGCTACCGCGTGTCTAGGTATAATTATAGATGTTAGGACTTGGATAAATTAGTGTCGAAGTTTCTTGAAACGTCTGAGCTCAACGTATATGTATAATATAATTCTAATTAAAATCGTGTTAATTTTAGTTTGTTAGAGCAAGTAACGTGTTAGTCGTATTTAATATGATTAGCTAAAAAAATAGGAAGAGTTTGTTTGTTTATTATTATACATATCAGCACTTACAGATAAACCTTACGTGCTAATAGTGTTGTTAGTAATTATTTCATGTGATTATACACTAATATAATTCTACATATTCATCTTTCTGTTATTATACAATTCTATCAAATGTTTCATTACGAATTATATCATTAAATAGGTACATACTTATATTATATTATTATGTCATTATGAAATTATACTAAATTATCATCATTATGTATGTCACATGTCACATTATTAACTATTTTTTTATTGTAACAAATATTACAGTACAATTTAATCCAAACGAAATTTCAACAAATCATTATTATTTTCACAGTATAAATTAAATTCACATTAACAAATAAAAGATACAACATAACATAATATAATCTAAACTTAATTACAAACGTTTACAACAATTATGTCACAGATTCTACAATAGAGCTAGGGGTTACAATACTTTCCAAGTAACGAGATGTTGCACTTAAAAATTTAGTCTCCGGGGAGAAGAAAATGTCAAGCTGCTTGTCGCTGTCCAGTATGTCATTCATCAATTTTAACGCGTGGTGCAGTGGAGAGGAGGCGAGCGCGCGCGTGCGCGCTGGAGGAATGGAGAAGTGTGGCGGCGGCGAGTACGCAGTTGTTTAGTTGATAAACGGGGAACGCGTAACGGTATTTGTGCTAACAGCTGGGAGTTTGTTAATTGACCGCGAATTAGATGGAAAAAATATTTAATTAAGTATATGTTTCTTCGGGCTTCAAGGGATGTATAGTTTACCATACCATATATGAAGAGCGTTGGATATAGGAAAGGGTATGCGCCGTATATTTTCTTGTATAGGAATCGCACAAACGATTTTTGCACTCTTTCCAATAGAAGCACGTATTGTTGCTCATGGGGGCTCCAGATGATGGCATTCGTCTCCAGCTTGCTACGCACGTAAGCGTTATACAAGATGGTAATGGCGTGCTGATTGGTAAATGATTTAGCTTGCCGAATTATGAATCCCAGACATCTTCTAGCCTCTTTACTAACGTTGGCTATGTGTGGATTAAATGTTAGTTGGGAATCAAAAGTGACACCAAGGTCTTTAATTTCATTGGTACGCTTCATAGGTTTGCTCTGAAGAGTGTATTGGTAGGTTATAGGCTGGCGAACTCGGGCGTATGTCATTACTGAGCATTTGTCTATGTTAAGGGTAAGGCTATTTTTTGACGCCCAGTTACAAGTTGCTTCTATATCAAGCTGAAGCAATGTGGGATCATTCGGATCGACAATCGGGAGAACTAATTTTAAATCATCGGCAAATAACAGACAGGTCGAGAATTTAATTTCTGTCGGCAAGTCGTTTATGAGAATTAGGAACATTAGGGGTCCCAGATTACTTCCCTGTCCAATACCAGAAGTGACTACGAATGGGGTAGATCTGCAGCCATTAAACTGGACGTACTGGTGCCTATCTGAGAGGTAACTGGCTAAAAACTGAAGTAATTGTACAGTAAATCCGGCCATAGACAGTTTTTTAAGTAAAATATCACAATGTACTCTGTCGAATGCTTTTTGGAAGTCAAAGTAGGCAACATCTACTTGCCTTCTTTGATCCAAGTTATTGGCTATTAATGTGACAGTATTAATCAGATTTGATGTGGTTGATCGCTTTTGCAGAAAACCGTGTTGCTCGTCAGAAAACCAACCATTCAGCTGCTTTCTTGCTTGGGCATATATAATGGACTCAAATACTTTTCCGAATATCGATAATATTGCAATCGGTCTGTAATTATGTATATCAGATTTGGAACCGGATTTGTGTATTGGTAGGACTTTTGATGTTTTCCAAACCGACGGGTATGCTTTATTTTTTAATGCCAGATTGAACAAATGCTTGAGTGGTTTGACGAATGCATCACGGCAGTCCTTTACTAAGAATTGAGGAATGCCATCGGGGCCTTGAGTAGACCTGGGACGCAGACGATTGATAGCTGTGCGAACATCCGCATCACTAATATAGTCAATGCTAACGATCCGACCATTTGTATCTTGTGACTCTGCCGTAGCAGAAGTGCATGCTGCCGTTACGTCCAGTGCGGGGGCATTCTGGAGGAAAACGCTTTTGAAAAATTTGGCAAATGAGTCTACGACTTCTTGTGGAGGCATGTCGCCAAACGTAGCAGGTTGGTTAGAACCACGGCGGTTTTTAACATATGCCCAGAAAGAGGAGGGGTCCGTTGCAATATTATTTTGTAACTTGTTGATAAAAGCTAGCATAGCAGCTTCTGATTGGACGTTTATCATTCTTCGATAGTAAGCAAATAAAGCGTAGTATAGTTGATGTCCCGTCTGCTTAAATAGTCTGTGATACGAGTTTTTTACTTTGTTTAACTGTATAATATCGGGAGTAAACCATTCAGGATAGCTTTGACGAGCTTTAGTTGTTTGGGGGCTTTTAAATGGGACGCATTCAGACAATATACCATTCAAAATGGAGTAGAAACACTCGACGCAGTCATTTACTTCGCTTATGTTATATAGTTCCGACCAATCACAATTTGCCAGCCTATGATATAGGGTTAAGAAATTTGCTTTTCGATAATTTCTCTCACGAGTTGTGATAGTAGATCGACTGTGAATTTGATGGGTAGGTCGCTTATTAAATATCGTAGGACAGGTAATTTCTATGCTAATAGGAGTATGATGCTTTTCAAATGAAACTAGCCCCGCAGTAGCCTCAGTAACAGTCATCTCAGTAATCATTTCATTTGATAGGACTAAGTCCAATATTCGGTTAAGACTATTTAATACAGTATTTTGCTGTGTAAGATTACAATAAGACAGAACACTTTCAAAGGCATTTCGTACACTCATCGTGGCCGAGTACAAATTGAAGTCACCTACAATAATGATAGGATAAGAGTAAGTATTTATGATTCTCTCTATACATTGAAAAGTGGAGTAATATCGATCCTCATGTATTCGAGGCGCTAAGAGAGTAACGTTGATAAATAAACTTTTCTGCAATTCGGCTAAAATCAAGCGAAGCGTGATTGCTAAATGTTTAGGTAGGATTGCTTATTTGAATTAAGTCCTCTCAAACAGAGTGGAAGTTTTGCCCGCATTACATTCGTTTCCAACTTAATTAATTAAAGCGGGGTCATAGATTACACACAACACAGGTACTCCATTTTCTAAAAACAAACCTATTCGATAATTAGCCTCATGCATGAAGTTTATATTTGAACGAAATATGTTTTATTCGGATGTTTGTTACCGTTATATCATGTTACAAATGCATTTCCGTTTTTAAATTACCATTTAATTACTTAAAATTATAAATAAAAAGTACAAAAATTTGCCCGCGAAAAGCTAGTGAGCGAAACGCTCGAAACGCCACGTGACGTCACGCGTTCGACAGATTAGTGTCATTAGTAGCAAACGTCAGTTGGGCCGCCCAACGTGTGACGTCATCACGCTCTGTCGAATTCGCGCCAAAAATTATGAGCGTTTCAACCGCTCAAAAATTTTCAACATTTCAAATATTTTTTAATAAAATAATGTTAAGGTTTACAAAAGTATTTTTATCATTTCCGGTGTTCCAACGATATAAATTATGAATCCAAAAATAAAAATAAATTCATGCATGGAGCTAATTATTATGTTGTTTTTGTCATCATCTTCCTCGCGTTGGGCCGGCATTTTGCCACGGCTCATGGGAGCCTGGGGTCCGCTTGCCAACTAATCCCAAAAATTGGCGTAGGCACTAGTTTTTACCAAAGCGACCTTCCAACCCATAGGGGAAACTAGGCCTTGCTGGGATTAGTCCAGTTTCCTCACGATGTTTTCATTCACTGAAAAGCGACTGGTAAATATCAAATGATATTTCGTACATAAGTTCCAAAAAACCAAAAAACTCATTGGTACGAGCGGGGGTTTGAACCCGCGACCTCCGGATTGCAAGTCGCACGCTCTTACCGCCACAGCGCTTTTCTATTATGTTGTTTTTGTAATAGGTTGATATTAATACATTTTTTTTTTCAATTTAGGCATAACATATATAATGTAATAAATTTAAAATTAAATAAACTAACTAATCTCTAAAACTAAACTAAACTTATAAAACTTAATACATTTTATTGATTCAGTTTTTGATTTTTTTAATGGCGGACCCAATGTATGTTCGCAAAGTGTACAGCTCACAGAACCACTTAGTTACAAATAAAAATATATATTGTAGGATAATTTAACACAGATTGAGCTAGTCTCATTGTAAGCTAAAGAGGGCTTGTGCTGTGGGAACTATAGGATGATATACATTTATATTTTTTTCGAATCCTGATGGTAAGGGTATTTATTTGTGTTTATCACAAACATCCATGACTCATCAGCAACAAATGTTTGTGATAAACACAAATACCTTACCAGGATTCGAACCCGGGACTTCCTGCTTGGTAGGCAGAGTCACTACCGACTACACTAGAGGGCCGTTAAAACTATTAGTACTAAACTAACTAATAACAAAAATTTAATATTTTGTGCTCAACAAATGCTCTAAAAAGGGTCTTCGTATTTAACAACTTCCCAAGAATACATTTTAAATATGAAATATACTTACATGTACCCTAATATCAACATTTTACTAACGTATATTTTAATTATAATACAGCATTTACGTAATCAGAGTCCACTAAATTAATAACTAGTAAAATATATAAAAGTTTACACATATTTAATGAAACTGGCACGAACGCGATGTCATCTCCGAAAGGAAATCGAACGCTCCGGCTTATCCGTTGAACAAAATGCGAGTTTAAAGCGGCTCTCATAAGGTAATGTATCATTCACAACGGTTTTGTGGTACATTTTTAGGGTTCCGTAGATTCCGAACCTACTCATTAGAATCATTGGGGTAATTTCGAAAGAAGGATAATTTGAAAATTCCGAATATATACATACATACATACATACATATAATCACGCCTATTTCCCGGAGGGGTGGGCAGAGACCACGGATTTCCACTTGCTACGATCCTGACATACCTCTTTCGCTTCATTCACTTTCATAACATTCCTCATACACGCTCGCCGGTTTAGGGTGCTCTTGACCTGGCCTTTCTTCAGGATTTCCCCGATCTGATCAGAGAAAGTCCGCCGAGGTCTGCCCCTTCCAACTCCCGTTTCTACCTCTCCCTTATACACTCTCTTTGTAAGCCTTCTTTCACTCATTCTTCTTCTTCTTCTCATTCCGAATATATATAAAACTAAAAGCACTTCCTCTAACAGTAGATATACTTAAGCCTTTTCTTTTTTATTATTCATGCCCCAAACGACAAGAACATATTTGTAAAGAATAAAAAAGAAATCTGAAAGAAGAGAATTTCCTGAACAAAGTTTCGCTTACATCGAAACTTGAGATAAAAACCGGCCAAGTGCGAGTCGGACTTGCGCACGAAGGGTTCCGTAGTATTACGCAAAAAACGGTAAAAGATTCACGTTTGTTGTATGGGAGCCCCACCTAAATATTTGTTTTATTCTGTTTATAGTATTTGTTGTTATAGGGGCAACAGAAATACATCATCTGTGAAAATTTCAAAATTTTTATCACAGTTCATGAGATACAGTCTGGTGACAGACAGACGGACAGACAGACAGACAGAGACAGACGGACAGTGGAGTCTTAGTAATAGGGTGCCGTTTTTACCCTTTGGGTACGGAACCCTAAAAAAGTTAGCAGTTTCTGTTTTGTGTTACTTCAAATTGGAAGGCTTCGCTTTTGTGTTGTATGCCATCGAAAAATGGCGTGTAAGTATATAAAATGTGGTTTTTCGAAGGCAAAAGAGCCATTAAATCGATTATAAATGTTTAGTATATGTTTCGATTTTTTTTGTTCCTCTTGAATCACTATCCATTAAAAAAACCGCATGAAAATCCGTTGCGTAGTTTTAAAGATCTAAGCATACATAGGGTTAGACCTACAGACAGCGGAAAGCGACTTTGTTTTATACTATGTAGTGATGATAATGATTTATTAAATAAATAAATAAATACAGAAACAGAATAGGTATGTCTTTTACATCTCACTAGCTTCCGACATCCGATATCGGATCGCACAATGTGAAAACGCTATAACGCTCACCTTTCTTCTTCTTTCGACTTCCCTGGCTGGCTCGAAGGCAGTCAAGCCGCTGAACGTCGTGTGATGTCGGCGTTAAAAGGGCATTGGGAAATGAAAACATGAGCTTAGTGCAAGCCACCTGTTGTGAGCTACGCATTTGACACCAAAGACATTCGCAACACCTATGTAAATTATAAAATCTACAAAAAATAGTTTTAGAGATGGGCATGGCAGAATGATATGACATGACTTACGGAACAGAGACGTGGTCGCTCACAATGGGCCTCATAAGAAGGCTGAAGGTCACTCAAAGAGCAATGGAGCGAGCTATGCTCTGAGTTTCCCTGCGTGATCGGATCAGAAAAAAGGAGATCCGCAGGAGAACCAAAGTTGTGGACATAGAGAATTGCCAGACTTAAGTTGCAGTGGGCCACATTGCTCGCGGAACCGATGGCCGATGGGGCAGAAAGGTTCTT
The DNA here is from genome assembly GCF_947568885.1 of Cydia strobilella. Classification (NCBI taxonomy): domain Eukaryota; kingdom Metazoa; phylum Arthropoda; class Insecta; order Lepidoptera; family Tortricidae; genus Cydia; species Cydia strobilella. Next base: position 6,345,615 of record NC_086060.1, read on the forward strand.
GAGTGGCGACCGCGAACCGGAAAACGCAGCAGGAAAAGACCCACAACAAGATGGTCCGTGGTGATCCCTGGGGGAGGCCTATGTCCAGCAGTGGACGTCTGTCGGCTGATATAATGATGGTATAAAATAGTGTGAAGAAGCATATTACAAGTCAAATTGTGCCTATGTGTGGTGACCACGAGATAATAACAGTTCAAAAAGCTACGGAATTATTTTAGCCGAAGAGGAACTGTTTTAGTCTTGGCTTTACCGTGGGCGGAAAAGCACTTTAAACTTTGACAATGCTTATCTTGGTAAGTGTTTCTAGAGTACAAAGTGCTTCCAGCGTAGTAGGTAGATAAAGATAACAATATAGACGATGAGTTGTAGAGAGGCCTTAAATAAAATTTTAAGGAAGTATAACTATGGAACAGACAAGGGGGATGGGGGGGGGATAGTTGATCGGGGTGGTATGTATGATATAAATAACAAATATGATACAAATATGTATGTACAAAGGCGAACTTATCGCTAATATATATCTCTTCCAGCTAACCTTTGAGAAAATGAGAGAGGAACAAACACTAAAACCATCAAACATGGTCTTATGGACCTTTCAATAGAAGTAGCAGAGATTATTATTTGTCTTTGTCATAGTCTCACTTTTTTTGTTTCCCACCATAGCTTGGTGAGGAGTGAGGAACATACTTATATATCAACAGTGCGAAAATTTTAAACATAAAATGGGTTTGTAAAAAACAAATACCTATTTACAAAGAAAATAAAGAGTACCTGGACAAAAAATGGTAAATGGCTCCGTTTTATGTTGTGATAGCGACGGCACAATAGTGAATACGTAAACTTTCACAGATAAGTACAGTATTTTTCATCACACCAGCTCCTAAAGGCTCTCACAGGCGCACGCTTATGTCTAAGTGTAAGGCCTGAGTGGACGCTCGAAGCAGAGCGTTAGGCGGGGCGTGCAGCGTGGCGTCGGGCTCATAAGTGATGTGAGCAGCGTGAGCGCGCACTAAGGCCGCTCCTATACCCCATTTTGTTTAACATGGACGCCGCACGCCCCGCATCGCTGCACGCCCAACTTGAGCGTTCACTCAGGACTTACACTGATACATAATTATATTACATAAAAAAAAAACGAAAAGTGGAATTGGTTCCTGTTATTTTAAATATAGAGTAGAATTCGTTTTTAAAAGTACTCGACTGGTTTTTATTTGTAGGCTGAATGTGTGCACCGTACAGCGCGTACATTCTGGTATGTTATCGTTCCATTCGGGTCACTTGTTGCTCGCAGCCAACGCTTTCAAAATACCCTGTGATGTACTTGACGTGTGCTCTGACAGCTTGCCAATACGATGTAGGTACTCGACTAATACTCCTGCACTTATAATGGCGTTATTCATAAACGCGTTACTGGCCTGAATTAACTATGAATCGTTTGTCTTTATCTGTCATTTTGACTTATGTATTTGCAAAAAAGGGATAAAATATAATTCCTACGAGTCCTTTATAATAACATGTTTAGGGTCCTGATGGGACTCCCTAGATTCTGCAGCGTATCTGGAATGTTTGCTTAGAGAACTTCCACGCCGTAATGCGCAAAAAGATTGTGTCTATTAGAAGCAGAATCCAGGGCAGTCCCAACAGCATTCTAAATATGTTAGCGGATAGACCAGACAGTCTTTTGCAAAGACACTGGATGTCTGCACTAATAAACCCCCATTCTGGGGATGTTTATTATTTAAGCGGAAGCGCTGGTGGCCTAGCGGTATAAGCTAAGTTATCTAAGTTAGTGTGTCTCACGTGAGTTTAAATTCGATCTGCAAGAGTGGTTATTATTTTACACAATGTCCCTTTTGTTATCACATATAGGGCAGTGGAGCATATCTGTTATTTTTGGCTCTGGCACATTGCTATGCCAGAGAATTTTCAAAAATTGCGGTTCCCATGAAATGTTCTCGATATTTCTTGTGCAACACTGTCAAACCTTTTTACAGTTTTCGGAAATTTTGAGAATCTACTGCAACTTGCACATTGCACTTGCACGCGTCGATATTATACTCGCATAAATAATCGCAATACAGTAAAACATTGATAAAAAACCCGGCCAAGTGCGAGTCGGACTCGCGTACGAACGGTTCCGTACCATTTAGCAAACAAACGGCAAAAAAATCACGTTTGTTGTATGGAAGCCGCACACAAATATTTATATTATTCTGTTTTTAGTATTTGTTGTTATAGCGGCAACAGAAATACATCTGTGAAAATTTCAACTAAATAGCTATCACGGTTCATGAGATACAGCCTGGTGACAGACAGACAGACAGACGGACGGACAGCGGAGTCTTAGTAATAGGGTCCCGTTGTTACCCTTTGGGTACGGAACCCTATAATAGAGCAATTATATTTTTTTCATTCTAACATTAGGTATATTTTTAAAGTCACCGTTAATGGGGTCAAGATAAGTATCACTCGGGCCATGGAGTGAACGATAAGTATTTTTGTCGCCTTTCGACAGGTTATTGAATGGGTTGTATAGATAAGATAGGTATACTGTGTAGCTGTGTGGGAAACAAACTGATGAGCTGGAGGTCCGACGGCGACCTTGTAAATGCCAAAAAAAGAGTTATTTATTTTCAATAAGCTTGTTGTTATATCTCAAAACCACTCCAGCTGGTTAAAGGCTCTTTTGATTGTTCAAAAACTGATGGAAAAGTTGCATTTTATCCACACGTGGGGCAAAGTAGTCTGATGCTAATTTAGAGTTGTTTCTTTATGTTGGCTGGTAGAATTGACATTTAAATAATGATATTGAATGTTGTTTAGGGTTCCGTACCCAAAGGATAAAAACGGGACCCTATTACTACGACTCCGCTGTCCATCTGTCCGTCTAGCTGTCCGTCTGTCCGTCTGTCTGTCTGTCTCCAGGCTGTATCTCATGAACTGTGATAGCGGGACAGTTGAAATTTTCACAGATGATGTATTTCTGTTGCCGCTATAACAACAAATACTAAAAAGTACGGAACCCTCGATGCGCGAATCCGACTCGCAATTGGCAGGTTTTTTAATAACGTTCATTTAGATTTGATGTGGTTTTATTTTGTATGATATTTTAACAGTTAGGATTTTCCTCGCGTTGGTGTGGTGAAAATTTTGTGTTTCACTCGGTGGCAAGATTTGTTTAACCCTCGTTATTTGTTTTACAAGGGGCAACCCCTTGTAAAACAAATAACTTAAACAGTCATCATTATTGGTTGAGGTTATATCATCAGAAATATTCCAAAGCGATTCAGACAATCGTTGTGTAAATATTAAATAATTGGAATTGCGATGAGCGTAATTAATAAAGTACTTCATTATTACGGCCGATTGTCAATTTCGTGTTAATTAATGATTGTTAATTATTTAAAATCCGATTGTCAATATATCGGAAGTTAATATTTGTTACAGTGGAAATTATAGTAAAGGACCGAATTTAAACGGTTAATTCTTTTATACTAGGGTCTGCCCGCGGAGTCGTCTGCGAAGAAGTCTTTAATTGCCCCCACTCCCTCAGTAATCTCGTACTAAACTGCAATCCCTATTAAACACACAACGCTAAATTGTTACTTAACTAAAAGGAGGCGTAAAGCCAGAAAATTAGAAGTAGACAAAAGATATGGTGCGCTGTGTGAAACTTGCGAATATATGGCCATCGCACGTAATTAACTCTGGAAATATACTATTGTTTGTAATTTTTGCTCGAACCTCACCTATTTATTATCAGTAGGTATTTTATATTAAAATTATACTTCTGTGGTATGCAGGGTAATATAATGAAATTAAATGAAAATAAGACGTGCTTGTGATTTTTTTTTAACCTAGTAACGTTTTGGTTGAAGTCTGCCCTTGAACATATAAATAATCTAGTGTTCGTGTGATTTTCTCACGGCATTTGAATTTGCAACAACTTGTAAGAATTTAGTATAAAAAAGCGGCCAAGTGCGATTCGGACTCGCCCACCGAGGGTTCCGTACTTTTTAGTATTTGTTGTTACAGCGGCAACAGAAATACATCATCTGTGAAAATTTAAATGGCATGGGCACACAAACCTCCTTAAGGTTAGGTTAGGTTAGGTTAGGTTTTTTTTTTTTTTTTTTTTTTTTTTTTTTTTTTTTTTTTTTTTTTTTAACAGTGCTCCTCCAACATGATCGGAGACTTTGCCTAGCTAGTTTTTCATTCATACCAGTTCTCGCTTGTATACCTCTCGTACTAGCATACTTCATACTTGATCTTTCTTTCATTCATCTCTTTCGTTCCTTATGTGGGTAGTCCCACCTATCAGCTTATTACTTATTACTTACTATTCGGGAAAAATAAGGAAACAGGGTTTGAACTTTATTCATGAGTGCTCACTGCATGGGTAGCGCTTTTTATACAATTTCTTATTACATGCTTATATTTAATATTATTATCTATGTTACATTTTTCATATATTCGCTATTGTATTATTATCTTAAATCTAATATACATATTGTGCGTTTCTTATGACACGAGTTTGGCTCTCTCTTTTGATTATTCCTACTGGGTTTTTTATGTTTTTCTTAAATATATTTACTATATTTTAAAAACATATATTTCTATCTAGTTTTATTTCTTTTTACGACTCTTCTCACAATTTTTAAGCAGAACTCTATAAATTGGTCCATTTCCGCACTAGCCATTATGTTGTGTAGTTTGTCGGCAGTTATACTAATTTTAATTTTTTGCTCCATATCAAAGCGCTCACTATCATGAACTGGACACTCAAATATTATATGTGGCACCGTTTCTTGCGTATTGTTGTCACAGACGCACGATGGACTCTCCTTGCACTTGAAGCGGTTTAAATACTCAGAGAATCCACCGTGTCCCGTCATCAACTGCGTCTTTAGGTTGTTTGGCTCTGATTTCCTTGTCACCCTATAAGCCGCCACTGCATCTGGGAAGAATAACTTCGTGATGGAAGCCGTTTCGCCAGACTTATACCTCCGATTCCATTCGTCAAGCGTCGACATGCGAATGCTACGCTTGACGAATGAAACCGGGCATTGGTCATAGTCCGGCTTTCGTTTGGAGCCTACTGCTGCTCCTTTCGCCAACTCGTCTGCCCGCTCGTTGCCTTCTAACCCTGCGTGAGCTTTAATCCAGTGTAGGGTGACTACCTTACCCTGGAGAGACATAGCTTTTAAATTCTCTCTGGCCTCTACAGCGAGGGGGTGAAGGCAACTGTGGTTTTGTATTGTTTGAAGGGCTGCCATAGAGTCGCTGTAGACTCCATACGATTTCTCGGCATACTTCTTTGCTTCCCTAGTGGCCCTGCACAGGGCAAGGAGCTCCGCCTGGTAAACCGTACAGTATCTCGATAGAGCAAGCTTGTGGGCTTTGGTTTCGGTTTCTCCCTTCCAAATAGAAAGTGAGGCTCCAACCCCGCCCTCAAGCCTGCTGCCATCGGTAAATATTCGCACATCGAACTCACTGTTCGAGTTCACATCGTCTTGGTTCACCAGGCGAACCACCCTCAATTCTTCGCGATCCGCAGGATGAGGCATTTCAGTTGCGGATGCCATTTGTTCCACCTCTCTATCTCCAGGCCACAGGGCAGGCAGAGACTCTCCCTTCTTGGCTTCGTACAACGAAGCCGCCTCTCGGACTCGGAGGTCAAGAGGGAGCATCCCCGCCAGAACCAGCGCCGAGTTGAGGGACACGGTGCGGTATGCCTTGCATATCTTCTGCGCCATTCCGCGTTGCACCACTGCCAACTGCTTTTGGACACCCAATTTGTTTGCAGCATGCGCCCAAACACTAGCGGCATACAGTATGATGGGCTCTACGGTTGCCACATATATTATTTTTACGACTTCAGGATGGAGCCCCCAGTCTGTCTTGGCAGCCCTAGATAGCTGTTTATAGACTGCTATCGCTTTCCTGCAGACATTCGAAACATGGCTGTTAAAAGTCAGCTTGTCGTCGATGGTTACACCAAGTAATTTCATCTCTTTTACCATGGCGATGCTGGTTCCGCCCATACTCAGTCGAGGGGTGTCATACTTGAGCCTCCGTGTAATTACCATTGCATTAGTTTTATGCGGTGCGAATCGAAGCTTATTACTGACACCCCACTCCCGAGCATGGTCGAGAGCAGCGTTTGCGCGCGTTTCAATTTCCAGAGCGGTATTCCCATCAACGACAAGTACGACATCGTCTGCGAATGCCTGGCAGTAGTCGCCCCTTTGCCCGTAACTTTTAAGTAGTGGGTCCAAGAGCAAGTTCCACAGAATGGGGCCCGCTATCGATCCCTGTACGCATCCCTTGGTGGTGTCCAGACTGTATTGCTCTCCCGCGTATCTAACTGTTACTCTTCGGTCTGTGAGGTAGCTATCGATTACGCGTCTCAGTTCAACTGGGCAATTCTCTTCCGCCAACCGGGACCTGATAGCCGGCCACCAAGCACCATCGAAGGCCCCCTCTATGTCCAGTGATATTAGTGTTACGATCTTTTTAGAGTCTAATTTCTTTCGTATGTATTTCATTAGGGCATAAAGGGAGTCCTCGGTGCTGCGCTGTGGCATGAACCCGTATTGGCGATCACTCATTTGGGGCAGCAAGTAAAACTTTAGCCTGTTCACCACCATCTTCTCAAACACTTTACCCATGATCGGAAGCAGTCCTATTGGCCTGTACGATTTGGGCGTTGTATAGTCTCCTCTACCAGGCTTTCGGAGGACCACCACCGTTGCGGTTTTCCAAGCCCTAGGGAAGTATCCTCGGCTTAAACATTTATTAAGCAGTGCAAGGAACGTCTCTGGGTCCGTTTCTATGGCGTGAAGGCAAATATCAGAGGTAAAGCCGTCCTCCCCTGGGGCTTTCTTTGGGTTGAAGGAGTCGTACGCACGTTTCAGTTCCGCCATTGTGAACGAGGGTTCGCAAGTGTTATCTTGCTCCCCGTCGTTCAAAATGTCGGCTCTCTCCCTCACTTGACGATGGTAGTCATTGTCGCTAGTGGTACAGTCCTTGGGGTAGAAAGTTTCCGCTAGCAGGCGCACTGAACTCTTCGCATCGAGCACTACTCCATCCTTCTCTAGCGGTGAGTCCTCTTCCCTGCGTGCGGTTCTTCCAATTACCCGGTAGATGCCCTCCCTTCTCTGCTTTGTTTATGGCAGAAGTCCTTCCAACTGTCCACTTGCGCTTTTGCCGCTGCCCTTTCATACTCTTCTTTGTATTGTACGTACTCTTCTACTACTTTTGACCTCCGGACTGGGGCAGCACACCCTATCCTGCGCTTCCTGGTAGCGACCCCTTTTTTCATTTTGGCGAGTTCCTCGGACCACCACGGCAATGTAAGTTGTTGTTTGACTTTCTTTTTAGGCATAGACGATATACAGGCTTCTTCTATTGCAGCGTTAAATTCTGTTACTACTTTTTCTATTTTTATATTGTTGTTTAAGCTTTCTATTTCTGATTTTACTATTTTGTGATCTTGCAGCAATTTTCTGAATTTTCCATAAAACTCAGACCAATTGGCTTTCTTAGTGTTGAATTTCCTTGTTGTCCTTTGTACCGTTATGCCAACCAGTTTTGTCAGCTTGACTTTAAATATAATGCCGTTGTGGTCCGAGCTTGTCAGCCCCTGATCAACTCTCCAGTCGTCTACCAGGTCCAGTATGTCAATGGAGCAGGCCGTTACATCAACATAGCTTGTGTAGTGTTTGCCGCCTCTCACGGTGTCGAATGTTGGAGTATCCCCTCTATTGAGTATGTTCAGGCCAAGCTCATCCAGTGTAGTGGCCAGCTGTTCCCCTCTGCCATCGACTACAGGGCTACCCCACCAGGTGCTTTTCGCATTAAAGTCTCCTCCTATTATCCACCTCTGCGGTTTTAGTTCTTTTGCGACTTTCTCAAGTTGCTCAAGGTGGGGTTCCATGGGTTGGTCTGGTTCAAGATACAGGGAAACGAGTACGACTTCCCAGGCACTGGTTTGGATGCTCACTGCTACAACATTGTCGGTGGTGAGTTTCGGGTATTGTGTTACCTTAATGTCGTCGTCAAAGACGGCGATCGCAGCCTTTACTGTTCCCTCCCCCGCGCCAGTGCCCTGGAAGATTCGTACTCCCTTGTAGCTTCTTGTCACTTTTGCCCCTCCTACATAGGGCTCTTGGAGAAGCGCGACAGCGATACCTCGCTGCTTCGCCTCTGCATAGAGCTCCTCAGTGGCAAGTTTCTTTCGCTGCAGGTTAGCTTGTGCAAGCTGGTAAGGTATTGGATTGCCAGGGGCGCCTTTAGCAATATGCCACGCTCGACCTTGCTATTTCGTCCCATCTTTTGCGTGTTTGGCAAGCCAGACTGAACGCGTTGTGCTCTGTGTCTTCCAATTCGGCCTTTTCACAGTTTTGACACTTCGGAGGGACTCTCGCGAGCCAGTCAGCACACTCGGAGCGTAGGTGGGGACCACCGCAGTGGCTGCATAAGTCCGCTGCTGCAGTGCAGTATCGCTTGCCGTGGCCGAAGCCCAGGCAGCGAGTGCACTGCACCAATGGCGTCTGGTCTTCCACCCTTACGCGTTGGAGGTCCAAATGGACGGTTCCCACCCCCGTCGCCCTCTGCCATATTATGGGAGAGACACAGGCCACAACGTGACAAGTATGTGGGTTTCGGGTCCTCCTTCTGTATTTAATTTCCACCCTGTTCTCTTCATCCTCATCATAAGAAGAACACCGCGTTTTGCTATCAAGCCACTGTCTCGCCCCCAGCGCCGAACTGTTTTAGGGTCAAACTCCCCGGTACCACGCTTGAGCATTTTAATAAATAAATATAGTGACAAGTTCGACATTCACTTTGACTCCTTGTCCAAAATTAGAAATTTATTCACTAGTAGTTAGTATATTTAGTTTTAATTCCATATTTAATAATACAACTTAAACAGTCGACATCATGGTTGCGCTTTGCTCCTTATTCTACAATAATAAGGTGTTCAAATGTGTCGGCTTTGTCGTTGACTTTGGTTTTAAATTATTCGCATGTGGTGTTTACCAGTAATTAGTTATACATTTAGCATGTAATTAATGTTTGAATAGATGTAAGCCTCAATGTAATAACTGTCGGTGAACCTTAAAATAAAATAAAAAATAAAAATAAAATCCTCGAGGTCGCGGAAAATTCCCTTGTTCTGGTTCCTTAGAGCCCTCACTATATCCTCGTCGGAGTTTATAGTGAGGACACTCCTAAGGACCAGAAGGGGGTCCTTATTCTTCGCGTCCTCGACGACGAGATTAGTTCCCTCTTTCGCTAGCCTTTCTTTAATCTTTTCCCTTTCCTCCCTAGTTGCCAACCCCATTATGATTTTCCTATCTTTTGCTTTCCGTACCCTTTCCACCTTGATCCACCCGTCCTTGGCGTCCACCGCTTTCCTTATCTTGCCGAGGACCTCGTCTCCCGTTTCGGTTTCGTCCGTCGAGGTTACGACCACCGAGTGCAGAGTACCTCTCCTGGAGGTTGGTCCTGCACCCTGCGCCGTGTTTGGGGCCGCCGCCGCTACGCTTGCGTACGTCGCGGTCGTCGCCACCCTCTCTAGGGTTTCCCGCTGGGTCTCCATCGAGGCCTTCAGCTCGTCCATTTTTGCTGTGTTTTCCTCTAGCAACAAGGTATTTCGTTGTATGAGAGTTTTAATCTCTCGAGCTTCTTCTTCATTCGTCCATCTCCTTTCGTCTACCTCTCTTTCTCTCGTTGTGTTTGGAGGCCGGTTTTGCTCCTCATCCAGCGTGAAGGTTGTGTCTGAAGCAGTTGCTCCAGGCACCACCCTCCCGGAACTCTCTTTTCTATCCTGTTCTGTTTTTAAGTCCTTTGCCAATTCCTTCACTATATTATACATTTGTTCAATTACTTCCTGGACGGTGGCTTTTATTTCCCTTTTAATATTCCCTGACAACTTCATTTGGGCCTTTGCTTTCTCAAGCAGAGCCCTGGCCTCCGCTACTCTCCGCTGCGGGCCTTTTTCCACCGAGTTTGGGATAGCTTGTCTTGTTTGGGGTGGAACTCCTGCAGGCCCAGCCTGCGATGTTGTTGGGATGACTGTGGGGATCAAAGTCTGAGTAACATCCCCGCTAGCCGCTTCCCATTTGTCAATGCTCCTTCTGACACTTTTGTTCGGGCTCTTAGCCGTGTCTTTTGACGGAGATTTGGTGGCCTTTTTGACCGGTGTTCTAAATCCTATCATTGTTGGAGGTTTTGCTGGGTCAGTCAATAAGGACCGACTTTCAGTCAGTTACCCTATTGTATATATGTTTATTTATCACCCCTGTAAAGAGGGGGTGCTGTCTAAAGCGCGAAGAAAATATTGAAAATATTAGAAATATTGAAAGTTGTTGTGTCTTAATGTAGAGTCGCAGCTCTACTGTCGGCTTTCTACTGCTAAATAAGGCTACTAGAGTCTCTGACTCTATATTTAGTCTTAAAACTACTTAAAATCTAGTTTATATTTTTGAACTCTACGTAGAGCCAAAATTCCAAACCCAAAAGATAGCTCTCTCCGAGACCTTTCCAACGGTACCAAACACGACCGGACCAGTCCAACGGGTTTCCGAGCAGTGGCGGTTCAAAATTTTCGGTATCGGTCCCCAAAACCGGTATCGGATTGGGTATCTGTCCGTAACTCGGGAACCCTTCGGCCAATTCCACCGTGCTTGGGCTCGTTTTTCTCGTCTCGGTAAGCCCTATCCTTTGAGTCACCCTTCAGGACTGAAAATTTTATTGACTTTATGAATTCCTGAAAGTCCTGAAGGAGTCCTGAAAGGTGAGTCTCCACGTAGAGGGCCCCGCGCTGGTATGAGACTTGAAAACCGCAGCTCTCCACGACCTACCGTTAGGAAGATATGGCTGTTTAGATTTTTCCAAGATGGCGGCGAGAACTGTCAAAGTCGAACTTTGACCGCCCGTATCTTCGCTTCCGGGGGTCGTAGAAAGCCTGGATTTTGGCTAGGGCTACTAAGCTAGACTTATTCTAGCGTCTGGGACCACTTTCAGATCTCCAAAATTTTCAGGAATTTTCAGTCCAAAATTGTCTTGAAAACTCCTGGAAACCGTTGGGGACGGTTGTTTGGCCTCGTGTGTTCTCTGCAAAGAAAACCGCGTGTCTCTAGCACCCTCGGTTGCCAAGTTATCGTTAGTTGAAAATAGGCAAGATGGCCGCCGAACTGTCAATGTCAATGTTTGAAGACCTATAACTTGGGAACCGTTGGTCGGAGGAGGTTCGGGTTTTCTCTCCTACTATTGGCCTTATCTCCTCTATTCTTTAAAAGTGGTCTCAGTCCTTAAAAATAGTTATTGAGATATTCACCCAAAACCGGTAAATATCGGTTCTTGGTAAAAAAGTTATGCCTAGGGTGAAAATCCGAGATCTGTACGTCAAACGGTACCCGAGAAAAACCTATTTGAAATTTGGTATCGAAAAAATAAAATGGCGGAAAAACCGGTATCTGCTGAATTTACACGCTACGGGGTCCGGGTTTTCGGTTTCCCAAGGTGGTATTACTATTCTAAACCTGATTTTATGAAGAAAAAACAATATTTTTTATTAATTTGGAATTTAAGGCCAAAAATGAGTTAAAATTCGATAACTCCGGTACCGCTTGACATAAAAATACACAAAAAATTGCAAAATTAAGATAAAATATACACCTACAATAGACAATAATAATACAGACACGTACAATACAAATATTTTATGCAGACTTAATTTCTCTAAAAATATATTTAAACTAAATTTTTTATGTGAAATATTGTCCAAAAATTTTCCAAACTTTGTAGAACTCTTCTTCTTGTAAGCGCGCAACAGGATCTAATGCGAAAAGTATATCGTCTGCCTGAAGATTTTTCACTATTGCACTTCAAAGTTTTAATTTTGAAAAGTTAATGTCTTGAAAACTGACTGACCAAAAATTCCAAAAAAGGTACCGTACGTGTCCTGGAGATGTGTTCCTTCTTGCTGCGTCGTCAGAATCAGCCGAACACCGCTGGATCTTCGACCACGCCGCCACGTGGTTTTTGTTTTTTTGGCTTTTGTGCTCCAACGGCGTGTCGCCCGGAGGCGTGCGGGGTGTCAAATTGTGGGGCTCGTTGAGGCGCTTCCGGCGATGTATCGCAAGTAGCGATACCGATGTCCTGTGAGGCTGTAGACGGCTGTTTGAAGGTGTTTAACCTCTAAAAACGTGGTTTATTGCACTTTGCGGTTTTCACTGAGCACTGCCGTACACTCACTGTAATCCAATAGATCGGCCGCACTATTCCGCACACACTGACGTTTATTTTGTCCCGATCGGGTAAGAATTGCCACGTCCACGAATTTTTAACTGCGGAGCTCGGCGGAAAAGATGTTGCTACGACGCAGGGTGGCACGTGACTGGTTAGGTTAGGTTAGGTTAGGTTAGGTTAGGTTCCCCTTCGAATGCTGTCACCTTGCCGTGGTGAAGGGGCTTGCGTGCTCCAATGACCCTCAGGGCTATGCCGGATAGCCCCGGAAGGCCCCACCTGCAGGATCCAGCATCGTCGTTGGTGGCACTCGAATCGAGGTAGAGTCCAACATGAAATATCTTGGACTTGTCCTCGACTCCCGCTGGAGCTTCCGCGAGCACTTTGCCCGCCTGACCCCCCGACTAATGGCAGCATCGGCCGCACTGAAGAGGCTGATGCCCAACATCGGGGGGCCGGAGGTTGCGAGCCGCCGTCTGTATATGGGGGTGGTGCGATCGATGGCCCTGTACGGGGCGCCGATCTGGGCGGTGACTCTGGTGGCCCGAAATGTCGCCCTGCTGAGGAAGGCTCAGAGGGCGATGGCCATCAGCGTCGTACGCGGGTACCGCACCACCTCATATGATGCGGCGTGCCTATTAGCGGGAACGCCTCCTTGGGATCTGGAGGCGGAGGCCCAAGCGGCCCTGTACGAGTGGCGCAGGGACCTCCGGCTCCAGGAGTACCATCCTGCGCCCAGGGAAGTAGAGGCGCAGAGGCTCCTCGTCCGGCAGTCCATCGTCCTCCAATGGGAGGAAGAACTAGCTGGGCGCGAGGGAGGACACAGGACTGTCGAGGCGGTCCGGCCGGTCCTACAAGACTGGCTGGAAAGAGAGCGGGGCTCGCTAACCTTCCGGTTGGTGCAGGTGCTCACGGGTCATGGCTGCTTCGGGAGCTACCTGCACCGGTTCGCAAGACGGGAGGTGACGGCCGAGTGTCACCAGTGCAGCTGCGGCGAGGACACGGCGCAGCATACCCTGGAGGAATGCCCAGCCTGGGCGGGGCAGCGCCGTGACCTCATGGCAGTGGTGGGGGACGACCTCTCCTTGCCGGCCGTAGTTAAGGCTATGGTCGCCGACGAGAGGTCGTGGAAAGCGGTCCTCTCCTTCTGCGAGGATGTAATGTCGCAGAAGGAGGCAGCGGAGAGGGAACGGGAGGCCGACCCAGCCTCGCACCCGATCCGCCGCAAGCGCGCAGGGGCTCGGAGGAGGGCGTATGCCCATCTCCTCCCCCCTACCTAGCGAGGTCTGGGCAGCGGCGCGGGGGCGTCGCTGCCCATTACATAGGCCTCGCAGAGAAGGCGCGCGTGGTGTGCCCACGCGCCTTCTGAGGAGGCAGGGCTAGAAGTTACTCCCTAGCCCCCCCCCCAGAGAAGGGCCCGCTGCATGTGGTAGTGGCGGGCGGCGCCGGCGTGGTCACGGTTGCGTACTTAAGAGAACCCGTGGCCACGCCCCATTGGCGGCGCGCAGGCATACCGTTGGTTTTTTAGTGGGTAGTGGCGCCTTTTGCCGAGTCCCACATAACCCGCACTTTCTCCCCCGAGGGTGTGGGTATGCATAAAGCATTTTTCCAACGAAAAAAAAAAAAAAAAAAAAAAAAAAAAAAAAAAAAAAAAAAAAAAAAGGTTAGGTTAGGTTGGGGTGCAGGGCTGGTTGGGGTGCAGGGCTGGTAGACCTCCTTGTGGTGCACCCTGGGAGGGGGAGGATAGCCGCTCAGTTGCGCGTTTGCTATTCTCCCTCTGCAAACTACCAGTCACAGTCGGCAATGGCAGTCGAGTTTTCTCCTGCGCTGGCTTTAATGCCGTGTTTGTGTGCTCCAATGATCCTCAGGGCTATGCCGGACAGGGCCTCCCAAACCGGACAGGCCTGAGGAGAGGGGTCCCGATGTGCGGCTCCGCGTGTCCCTCTGAAACCAGCAGAGGGCACAGTGTGAGACGCCAGGTCCCACTGGGACGGAGTCGGTGCTCGGAAACGAGCTGCCGTGGGTTGGCGCAGACCGCCCGGTGCGGCGTTGTGGCTTCGGCCACCGTCGGGCAACCCGTAACCCGCATTGAGCGGATCGGGGACCTGCCTCACTGAGAGGAAGGTCACGTGGAGTTAACCACTATAAAAAATCCCCAATCCCAAGGTGTGACTGGCGTGCCGATGGGATGCGTGGCTGGGGGAAGCCCAGTCACGAACGTCAGAAGGGGGGGCATACCCCGAAGCTGAGGTCCAATCCAGCGTATACTGGAGGGTTATGCGAGCAAGAGCAGAAGAAAACTGGCCTGGACCTCAGGAGGTCCGAAAATGGAGGGAGGAGGCGCACGACGTCCTCTACCATAAATGGACGGAGCGACTTGAAATCCCGGGTGCTAGCCGGGATCTAGTTACTGCTGTTCGGCCCGTTCTGAAAAAATGGGTCGAACGTAAACACGGCACACCCTCCTTCCACCTCACACAGCTGCTGACGGGGCACGGTTGCTTCGGCTGGTACCTGTGTGAGAGGGTAGGACGGGAGCCAACCACAGAGTGTCATCATTGTGACGGGAGAGCCGTGGACACGGCCCAGCACACGCGCGAAGTGCCCTGCTTGGGCGGAGCATCGCGCTGTCCTGTCCACGGCTATGGGAGGAGACCTCTCACTTCCAGCACTAATTCACCAAATGGCTGACAGTGAGGAGGCGTGGGTGGCAGTAGCCAACTTCAGTGTCGCAGTGATGACGCGAAAGGAGGCTGCTGAAAGAATGCGCGAGGACGACGCCAATTCGCTTCCTCAGCGCCGCAGGAGGATAGGAAGGCGGCGAAGAGCCTTCGCAGCCAGAGTGCTGCCGCTACTGCTGCCGCCTTAACGGGAACCTGAGGGTGATGGATCGGGAGTTCCATCACCCGCCTGAAGAGGTTCTGAGCTGGAGGGCCCTCCAGTGTTCCGAGGCGCCTTCAGCGGAGGACGCTGCATGAGCAGCCACCACAGAATGGGTCCCAATAGGTAACGCTGACGGGGTATCGGAAGTTGGCAGCCGCGTTCCCGAAACCCCGTCCAAAAGCGAGCGGTGGAACACCCCAGGGGTTTTAGTCCGTGTGAGTCGGACATACCCACTCGGCTTCTCCAGGGCCGGGTGGGATCCATAACGGATTTCCCCTGGGTCAAAAAAAAAAAGAAAAAAAAAAAAAAAAAAAAAGGTTAGGTTAGGTTAGGTCTTGTATTAATTTCTAGACTGTAAGTCGTTTCCTTATTCAATAAAAAAAACTAATAACAAAAATGTAAGTGAAAATGTTTAGACCAAGAGGTACTAATGGATTTACTCAAAGAGATTGACTATGAACCCCTATCCCCTTTCACTTGATTTAACTCTACTACTACGTAGCGAGAAGTTTAGAAGTGTTGCTGCTACATTTTCATAATGAAAGTGTTAATATTGCAAATACTGAAGGCCCAAGTAAATTAAAGCTGACTGGGGTTTGAGCGCCGGCTGTACGTGAAGTGGTTTCCATTAGTTTAGTAAAAATCGCCAAAAGTGAGAAATTGCAAAAGGGGTTATATTATTAATCCTTTACACTTTACTAAACAATATTACGTGTGTTGATAAGAATACTTATTTGAGATCCGAGTCGTTATTAATATTCAATAATTTTCGATCTGAGGGTGTGATAAGCGAAAGTATCTATGTTCGATAGCGAAGGTGGATTGTATTAGCGAGAAAAGGGGCGAAAGAGGAAGTGAAATTTGCGGCCGGGCCGGCCGGCCATTTAGGCGAAGTTACCTTAGATCCGGTAACTGTGGGAACCAAATCGTTGGTCACCGTCGAAGATCGCTGGCGGTGATTCTGGCTTTCTGCCGCAAGCTAGAGTATTTATGTGTAAAATCGCTTCAACACTTCTCTAATTGTGTAACCTGGTTAGAAACAAGATAAATCCGGATCAATCCGGAGGTCGCGGGTTGAAATCCTGGTTCGTAAAAATGAGGTTTTCACAACTTGTGTATGGAATATCATTTGGTTATTCGGTAAAGAAAAACCTCGTGAGGAAACCTGCATACATCTGCAAAGAAATTCAAAGTTGTATTGTGTAGTCCCCAACTCGCATTAAACTCGAATGGGGACAATAACCTAAGCCCTTTTGCACTAGAGAGGAGGCCGGTGCCCAGCAGTGGGACGTTTATAGGCTGTTTTTTTTAAATTTAAGATACTAGGTCAGTAGTAAAATTAATTAGTACATTATTACCTACCAATACCAACCGATAACTAAGATAGCGGTGCTACTAGTCCCAAGGTCAAAATCAATCCACTCCCAGCTTTCAGCATCTTTTAGGTTTCATTAGATCTAACTCTTTCAAGCACTTACATAAATCTTGATGAAATGGAAAATTTGCAGTTACTTTAAGTTACTTCAAAAGGTACTCTACCTATTCCTTTTCAGATGTACATTTCGTTCTAGATATTACGCTCGCTTTCCAAAGTTAAAATACAATACGCAGAAAATTCGCGCTGTCAGACAAAGGTAGGTTATATTCGTGTCGAATTTCAATAATTCTAACAGTAAATGTCGGTGAAATAAAACAACATGTGCCTGATTTTGTATTTGCTTCACATCACATTTTCCTATGTCTGTTTAGCCCAATAGTTATTGTATCTCTATAGGTATAATTGATATTTTGACGCATATAGGTAGTTTACTAAGAGGCGAAGTATAAACATGCCGAATAAAAAGGAATGCGATTCGCTCGTCGCTCTGGTGTTTGAGCGAGACAATGATAATGCTACAAAAAGTAGGGCGGCTTGACTTTAATACATAGCTGAACCTTGTCAATACGATTTTAATTTACTTTTGTGGTGATAATTTAATGATAGTTATTAGACTTGTTGTGTGTTCCACTAGACTTATATTGACCGGGATATAGACCGTGATTACCTTAACCATAGAGTAACTTATACTAGAGCGGTACTGTCATAGTAAATTTTGTAACCCCAGTAAATTCACTGCCATCTGTCGACACACTTTAAAACTAAAAATGAAGATTTATAAAAATACGATAAAATGTATTTAAATATGGATAAATGATTTTTTTTATTTGCATTAATTATTTTTATGATTTTGACCCATGTTCTTTCACTGATATGCGTTAAAATTGTTAAATAACAAACGAAACCGTCAACGCCATCTATACGACTGTAGGTCAAAGCTAGTAGCGCCCTCTGAACGAGAATCAAATTTTCTTGATTTTCGAGGCACGTTTTTTCCTTAGACTGTATCCATCTATTACGGAGTTATATCTATCTTTGCCTTAACTCTAATTGTTGTGTGTTATTCTATCATTCTAATTAGAATGCACCAATAGAAAAGTTTCAGCTACAACAACTGCTCTGAATATCGTATCACTTAGTTTGCTACTGCATTTGAAAAAACTTGAAATTATTTCAGATACCTATAATATTTATATGTATTTTTGTGATTATAGTAGATCTAAAATTATTCTCCAATTTTGTGCACTAGATTTTAAACCGCATCCTTTATTGGTTATTTTAGGTTATAAATTATACCTACGAATGAAAATATTGCAACGGACACAAAAAGAAAATGAGAACACAATTTTCTAACGTTCTCACAAATAACAAGACATAATAGGAAAAGACAGGAATGAAAGAATAGACGTTCGATTTGTAAGTGGAAGCAAAGATAGATATAACTCCGTAATAGATGGATACAGTCTAAGGAAAAAACGTGCCTCGAAAATCAAGAAAATTTGATTCTCGCTCAGAGGGCGCTACTAGTTTTGGCCTACAGTCGTATAGATGGCGTTTACGGCTTCGTTTGTTATTTAACAATTTTAACGCATATCAGTGAAAGAACATGGGTCAAAATCATAAAAATAATTAATGCAAATAAAAAAAATCATTTATCTATATTTAAATACATTCTATCGTATTTTTATAAATCTTCATTTTTAGTTTTAAAGTGTGTCGACAGATGGCAGTGAATTTACTGTGGTTACAAAATTTACTATGACAGTACCGCTCTAGTATAAGTTACTCTATGGTGGAAGGTATGCAATCAGGTATCAGGATAGGTCTTTTATTTATTATACATATTTTATCTCTGACACCTTGAGACTTTTACATCTCTAAACAATTTTAGTAATTGTCTGTTGTTTGTATATTTTTTATTAGTTTTTTTTTGTTTAATTCGACATTTAGACTGGATACATCTCTGACAAAGTATCTAATATTGTATTGATTCCATATTTGTATTTTTTTTTGTAAATTTTGGTTATTTTGGTTTTGTATTGCTTGTAAAAATTGACATGTAAAAGTGCCCCTGTGGCCTATTTGCTGAATAAATGTTTGATGTTTGATGTCTGTAATCCGAATGTAAATCGAGCTAGACTGCAGCTCGGGTGCTGTCTGTCGTATTCATGTTTTAGGGTAAATTGCAATCACTAGTGCCTCTAAGTACCAGCACGAATATTGTGTTTGTCGCATTTTTATTATTTATCGCTGTAAAAGGCGATAAATAATCAGTCACGTCCAGACAAGCAAGAGCAAGTCAGACTGTCGGGATTAAGACGAAAGTGGAGGAGGTTAATTTCATACAAACGTAGTCCTCATTTTCCTCTCTGGATATATACATTATTGAAAATATTTTGACATAATTTGTTGTATATCAACCACAGCTATGTTTGTTTTTTTCAAATTTTTTATTATTATGTTAGGAGCATTTAAAAATTTGTATGAAATCTGTTTTTCGCACCTAATTTTTACTATAAATCAAACGCTATGGTATACATCAAATTATGTAAAAACATCTTCCATAATCTCATTATCCAGAGATCCATTATCAAAACAACTCGCGTTTTGGTAAGAAAATTGATGTATGGAGTGGAGGAGACTCTTTCTTGAATTCTCTATGCGAAAACATACCTATTAAACATGACAGATAATAAAAGCGCAATAATTTTATAAAATAATAAAATCAATGACTCTGACATCATAGTCATCACCTGTCATCGTCCCAACCATGTTTGTTAATCCTATTCGTTTGAATTGCTGTTTAGCAAGTGCCTATTGATGGAAATGGAAGTGCCTGCAACTACAACATCGAGTCTCCTTATGAGTCGAGCAAGATTTGCCGGACTAAGTTTTTAAACTTAATAAATTTTAACGCAAAAATAGAGGTACCAGAGTACCATTCGATTATAGTCCCGTTGTTGTCATTTGTTACCATTCTTCCATTCACCATACAATAAAAACTGAAATCTCTAAATAGAAACACAACCAACACATCGAAAACACAACAGAACGGGAAATATTTCTAGTGCCCTCCACTCAATGGAACCCTCGTTACAAAGAATTTCATGCTTATCCATTTCTTTTGTACGTGGCAATTTATTATTCGCTGGAAATTGAGAGAATGCCTCTCCACTGTCTCATCGGCTAACAATCTTCCATTGTTAGTTTTTGCATTGAATTTTTCGATAGCAATTTTCGAATCTGCTACCGTTTATCGATAAAATACGGGAAACAGTCGTTTCGTTTGAGATTGTTTGCTATTTTTATGGAAAACATATTTTTGTGTTAAGACATTGTTTTATAGATTGTGGTCTTTCAGTGGAGGTAGTAGTTTGCTACAGATAGCCTAGTATCACCGTAAGTTTGCGAGTTTTGATTTTAAAATTCAAATGTCTAGAAAAACTGTCCAGAGATATACGCAAGTGATGATAAAGTGTAAATAGTTACATAACAATAACCATTACCTATTTTGTCTATTTCGACTATTTCTTAAATAAAACTTACTTATTTGTTTACGCTCTGGCCAAAGCTAACCAGTCCTGGGTATATTATATAGAGTGATTTTGTTGTATCTGACCATACTCAGAGGGGCGAATATGCAGGTCATACTAAACAACTTTTCCAATCAAGTGAGCCAACTTCGAAAAAAAATCTGTCGCTTCATACAAAACATTGACATGTGATTCGCCGAAAGAAATGTACATCAGACAGCAGATTTTCTTTTGCCTCTGGAGTTTGCCTTGAAGTAAAAGTTGTACAGTATGACGTACCTACATATTTACGTATGGTTATAGTTTCTTATTTACCTATATACTCTTGGACAAATTTAGAGGAACGCAAAAAAAGGTTTAATTACTGGATTACAATACCTAAAGTAATTTCAAAATAAGTAATTAAACTTTTTTTATGCGTTCCTCTTTTGTATAATTGAGGTAACTTTGATCCACCGCTTTTAATCCGAAAAATACTATGTTTGTTCAAATATAATTAGTACATTCTTAGACAAAGTACAATCGTACCCCTTGAATAAAAATAAATTAAACACAACAATACTTAACTACTCAGATGCATAAAAGCAGGTAACTCAAAATAATTGAATCGGAAAATTTTCCAGCTAAACAATGCGACTATCAAAGAAACCGTTTGTCTGTAAATAACTATTCTAAAAACGATATAAAAACCTTTCGATGGACCTACATTTTATTTAAATTAAATTTTCCACTTTATTTATCTTGCATTGTACAAAGAATAGCTCCATTATCTGTCTACTTACAAACAATGATACAATAGAAATTTCTCATTTTGAAATAATGTTCTTATTAAATAAATAAGAATAAAATATATTATTTCTTGTGATTACATTCTCTTTTAAGATGAATATTGCTTTAAAAGGCTCTGAAACGGTCTTGGACGTTTTTCGTAAAGCGAATTCAGGGAGCCTATTTATTATACTTTATATTTTTTGTAGTTCGAATTATGATGAAATGAACCGAAAAAAATAAATGCCTTTTTCCATTCGACTCCGACCGATCGCAGAAAAAAATACGTCACTCAATTGACGTTCTAATTTGGTGATTGTTGGAAACCAATGAGTTTTACCTGACTCCGGCAAAGATATGGGGTTTTCATTTTAGTAGTCTATGTGTGTGAGTGTGATGTTTTACCGTAACCTGAAAAAAGCGTAGCCGCACTTGATGAGTGAGTTTTCGAATCATTTGTTGTGATATTAGTTTGTTATGACACATTTTATGTGACATGCAAAAAATAAAGGTTTTATATGAAAAATCCGGGGATAAATAAAAATTTTTAGTCTTTCATTTACTTTTACTATAGGTAACAGTTTATGAGTTTAAGCAGTAAATATCTCAAAATACTGTGTTTTATCTGGCACAAAAGACAAAGTTATTAATGATAAAGTTACAAGACAATGCCGTCTCAGCCTGAAAGTTTCAAAAGAGGCTTCTTATTCCCATTTTGAAAAGGCGTATTTCAAGAGGCGTATTTATGTTAGTTACTACATTTTGTTTACAAATAAACAACATAAGAAAATTGTTTAATCTGAGGCAGAATCGTGTGATACTGCTTATTAGAAAAGCGGCAAGGTCTTAGAGGCTAAACATACTTAATCCCTCTCATTGTGGACTGCGGCGTTCCTACTTTCATAAAGAAATCTTTTGTTGTAGCTAAATAATAAATATAAAAGTTTCTCATTTTTCATTCATTATACAAAATGTTAAATCATACGCTTTATGCTTTTAAAAATATTTAATGCTCTCGATAATACCAAAGTATTTAATGAGAACCAGGCTTAAATTATTTTTATCTAAACATTTAACGATACATTCTGTATATATCATAAATCGTTGATGAAATGTGTTCAAAAACCGCAAATTACGGCTAACATAAAGATAAACTATTTTGTTAGAACAAATTTCTAATCTGTACTTAAACTTAATGCCTTTCATTATGGTTTCGGCCTTCGGCCCGCCGTTTCGCTTGTCTAAGCCATTTTTACTATTGGGTCGTGTTTATGCTCCAACTTCCCCCTCTCGTGTGACGCTTCGGGCCTAACTATGGAAGGTAGAGGTAAGGAAATGAATCTTCATGTATCAAAAAGTGACCGTAAAAAACAGTAATTAGGCGGCGCCACCATACACTGAAGTACCTAGACCATACACCTAGTATTTTATATAGATGTGCACCCGTGCGACCGTGAGGGACAGAACATACGCAATGCGACAAAATTAAAAACACGTTTTAACATTCCTGACAACATAGAAGAAACAACCTACGTAATTTGGTCGGGTTATTTGCTGCCCCTCCCCCAATTCATCTCTACATTATTATACCTCTATTGTTCGTGTCATAGAGTCTCCTGTATATTACAATACTCTTTGGTCTCAGAGCCTACCTAGCACCACCGGAGAGATTAGGAACTATTATTTAAAGCTGAAAGCGGTCAATTTTGCAACAATTCTGCCATAAGAGATTGGCATCCTTTCTATACCATACATAATTATGGTAGCAGTCACTATTTGACAACATACCAAAATAAATCTATGTTATCTCAACGTTAATTTTAATACATTAACAGTGTAGTGATTAGAGTAAAATGACATACATAGTTAATAGTTGGAACGAAACGGTTTGTTCCAACAAAACGAAAAATCATTTGGCCATAAATGTATATATTGCTAAAATGTATATATTGTTTAATGTATATATTGTTATACAAGAGAAGACTGTATAACAAAAAGCGTTGTTTAAAATTAAAATTGTTAACATCATCCATAAAAACATCTATATTTTCTTATCATATACTAGTACAATGTTTTATAAAAGGGCTGACATTAAACCCTTAGAGCATAAAATAAGATATTAAATAATTCGTGTCACATTTCTAAAGCTCATTTATATTCTGAAAGCACTTAAAGTGTAATGTCTGAAAAGCGAGAAGAGTT